>NW_015182712.1:0-1850 GCF_001447785.1 Gekko japonicus
ACCCCTACAAAATCCCTCAGGTACGACCCAGGGATGGGGCCAATGTCTCCGGAGAAACACTGTTTCTGGTACAGATCAAAACCAATTTTTAGGGGAACTGAGGGAATTTGAGAGAGAGTTTGGTCTTCTGGTGGTTGATCTGCTTCCCTCCTAACACTAGTTGTACTAGGTTTTGGGAAAGTCTTTGTTGACTTGAGATTGAGTAGATACACAGCAATGAAACTCTCTGCAAGAAGGTTCTACCTTTTTTAGATGGCCTGAATGCACCTTCTTTTAGAAGCTGAAAACTTTTGGAACAGCCACCCTGGAACAGTGATTGCAAGCTGGATCTGGAGACCTCCCCATGCATCCATCATTGGGTCAAGGATAGGCTGGGGTGGTGGAGTATGGAAATCTAGGAGTATTGACTTACAGAGCCTCATTTGAACAAAAGTTGTTTTGTGAGGGAGAGATTTCTATGTCAATATGATTTCCATTTAACATTTGCTTTTGTCTAACTACAACTTTGATACTTCATGTTCCCAATGTCCTGGCTGTGGTTACAGACCTTGGGTTCTTCTGGGTCAAGGTCATCTCCAGGGCAAAACCCCTCCTCCACTTCTGATGCTGAGAGGTCAGATCACCACTGAAAGGGACCCCACAGTGTGGGAGATCTCCCTGCCTTTCAAGGTTTTCTGTTTAGCGTCATAAAGCTATACAAAGCATTTTGTAAAATTTATTGACATTTATTTAAAGTGATAAAATCCAAATGTGACTTTCCCCCCATTAGGTCAGTCATGATGTTGATCTGACAGTTCTTAAGGATAAAACTCGGCTTCCTTTTGTCTACCAAATGGCCCAAAAGGAAGAAGTCCACTACCTGGGAATTGTCAAACTGCTCCTGCATTTCCGATGGACGTGGGTTGGCCTCTTTGCTCCAGACAATGACAATGGGAGAAAGTTCAAGAGCACCTTGACACGTCTCATGCTCAGGAACGGCATCTGTGTTGCTTTTGCACACAGCTTAGAAGAAGAAGGTATTGGTCACTTTCTTTTGCTACTACAAAAGCCAGGCATCAGTTCATTTGTCACTCAAGACCAAGTCAATGCATTTGTTTTCTACGGAGACTTTCTATTCCTATTGTTTCATATAGCTGAGTTAAAGAAAGTGAAATACAAACGGCATAGAGTTTGGATCACAGCTCTTTCATTCAACTCCCTCATCAGCCTGAACTGTGTTTCTGAACCCCTTGATGAGCTGTCTCATGGATCTTTCTCCTTGAGAATTCAAACAAAGGAAAGGATGATGTTTCACCAGTTACAACCATGTAGCCCTCTTCTCCAGGAGTTTCCGTGGAAAGCATATGACTGGATCTACTCAAAGCCCATTTTCCCTGGGAGAGGAAAAGTGAGATGCAGAGAGAAAGAGGGGCTGGAGGACAGGGGCTGGGAGGCCCTTAAAGAACACCTGCCTCTCAGGGCCCAGAACATTTACACCTCCATCCAGGCAGTGGCACATGCATTGCATGCTGCCTACTCATCCCGATCTGAGAGGACCATGAGGGCTGGTGGAGACAGACGGGAACATGAACGAATACAACCTTGGCAGGTATCCCTTTCCTGTAAATTCAGAATAATAAGCAGTTTTTCTTTGAAAGGATTATTCTGGATCTAGACTGAGGTGGTTGTCAGGTAGTGTTTAGCAGATTTCTGAGCCAAACCCAGTTTCTGTCCCCATTCTTCCTCCCTCAGGGGAATTGAAGAGGAAACATCCCCATTAGTTCCCCCGGATTGCCCTACTGCTCATCCTTCTTACTGAACTGGAACTCTTCTCCTTACCACATCCAGTTCTCTCCACAGTCTTGGCTGGA
>NW_015182713.1:0-1526 GCF_001447785.1 Gekko japonicus
GCTTAGAGGGAACACTGCTCCGGAGGTGTGGCCCAGCAGCCTCCAGGAGCGTGGCCCTCTGTCTGGAGGCCCGTTGCGCTCTCTGTCTCTGATAGGCCCCCCTTGGAGTGCTCAATGCACGCTGTTCTCTGGCTTCCCTGCGCAGTTTGGCCAGCCTCGTTGGGAGTCACCTACTGCCGCTGTAGAAATCGTGGTTCTTTCTCCGCCAGCAAACGCAGGCTCCGGTGTTTCAGACACCGCTTTAGAACTGTCCTACATGACAGCCTTCGTGTAGGATCCCGTTCCCTGTCCATGCCGTCTCCTTTACGTTGACCCACGCTCCTTTCCGCATCGACCTGCCACTCCTTGGCCTGCCAGGGTCTCAGGTCCAGGTCCTTCACATCTCCTCCTGCCTGGTCCTTTTAACTGGAGGTGCCGGGGATTGAACCCGGGGCCTTCCGCATGCCAAGCAGAGGCTCTGCCACTGAGCCACAGCCCGTCTCCATTGCAGTAGACACAGTCAGTGGATTCCCAACCTTGAAAGGACACAGGAAGTGGTGGCAGCTACAAGCATGGACGGCTTCAAAAGGGAATTAGATAAGCATATGGAGCAGATGTCCATCAGTGGCTTTTAGCCACAAGGTATAGATAGGGACTATGGGGCAAGTGATGCTCTGTCCTCTTGGTGCTTGGGGGGGGTCAACAGCGGGAGGGCTTCTAATGTCCTGGCCCCACTGGTAGACCTTCTGAGGGCACCTGGTGTTTCTGGCCCCTGTGTGACCCAGACTGTTGGACTGGATGGGCCTTTGGCCTGATCCAACATTGGCTTCTCTTATGTTCTTAGGATCTCTCGCTCTGGGGCAAGGGATGCTCTGTCTTCTTGGTGCTTGGGGGGGTCAACAGTGGGAGGGCTTCTGGTGTCCTGGCCCCACTGGTGGACCTTCTGAGGGCACCTGGTGTTTCTGGCCACTGTGTGACACAGAGTGTTGGACTGGAGGGGCCTTTGGCCTGATCCAACACTGGCGTCTCTTATGTTCTTATGACACAGTCACTTTCCCCAGAATGCCATAATCCGTACAAAATAGCCGGTTTTGCCCTTGTGGGGTGCCCTAATGTGGATAGTCCACGCTAGCTCAGTCTCGTCGGATCTCAGAAGCTAAGCAGGGTCGACCCAGGTCCGTACTTGGATGGGCAAGCACCAAGGAAGTCCGGTGTTGCTACGCAGAGACAGGCGACGGCACACCACCTCTGTTCGTCTCTTGCCCTGACCTGGATGGCTAGCCTGGTCTCATCAGATCTTGGAAGCTAAGCCGGGTCAACCCCGGTTAGTCCTTGGATAGGAGACCACCAAGGAAGACCAAGGAAGACTTAGATGGGAGACCACCAAGGAAGACCAAGGAAGACTTAGATGGGAGACCACCAAGGAAGACCAAGGAAGACTTAGATGGGAGACCACCAAGGGTTGCCACGCAGAGGCAGGCAAGGGCGAACCACCTCTGTTTGTCTCTGACCTAGATTGCCCAGGCTAGCCCAATGTTGTCAGATCT
>NW_015182714.1:0-1854 GCF_001447785.1 Gekko japonicus
ATCCCCATTGTTTGTAAAATTAAATATATCATGTTCCCACATTAACCATTCCCTATTTAATTACTGGTCATAGTATGGAAGTGAAATTTGTTACTCAGTCCCACCTGAGTGGTATTCTTGTAAAACATCAGCCAATAGGAGAGTCCTAACATTGTGCTCTTGTGAATACCATTTTTCAGATCATTCGATAAAAGTTTATCTCCAATTATGACATGGTACTCCACAGTGTCTTTATCCTAGAAATCAAAGCCCACAAGATGTAAAACTTGGTTATTTAATTTTTTTAAATCAATATCAATGAGACAGCAACTGGAACTATGCAAATATAAGCAATATACGCTATAATGGCAAGCAATAATTCTATTTGATAACTAGATCCATTCTAATGATTATCTAAGTGCATTAAAGTAAGAGGCTCTTCAGCAGTTGCTTGGCATTGCTCAGTCAAGTATTTTACAAGCACACTTTTATTAATTATTGCTTAATATCAATATAATCCAATTCTTGACATGGCCCAACTTGCAGATACTTAAATCCAGAGGCTGGGGTCACAAAAAGAAAAGATAGATCTTTCTACAAACTTCAGAATAGTCCCAGGTTTGCTGAAAAATCTTAAATCATTTAAAAAAAAAAGATTGAGAGGTTAAAATTTTCTATAATGAAAGAAGCAGCTCCTGTAGCTTTAAGAAACAAATGTCCTCAGTGGCTGTTGCTAGGCAACCACCACAGTATTCCTAGTCTTCAAGCCTTAGTTTCTGTCAATAAAAGGCAGGGGAAGGAGGTATGGCTATTTCCAGGGTTGTTTTAGCCTTTGAAGGTAGATTCATCAGGTACAGGCCCAGCAAGCACCAGGAGACTTTCTACAACGTGACTTGCATGACTCACCCAGGCAGCCACCTCACAATAGCTAATGTTGTGTAGTGGTTAGAGTTTCAGATTAGGATCCGGGAGACCCAGGTTCAAATCTGCACTCCGCCTTGGAAGCTCATTTATACTCTGGAGAAAGCCATAAATATAGCTGAAGATGGGATGCAGATGAAAGGTAGATTGGTGGGTGGGAAGGAAAGAAGGAAAGAGAGAAAGATGAGGATATGGCGGCTGCTAGAAGGTAGGAATGAGAAAATAGTGTGGGGAGGAGGAAACGGGAAAGTATGTTGTGTCCCCACCCCCCACAAGTCCTTACAGGTCTTCCACTGTGCAACTGGGCCAGGCCTGAATGGCACCACACAACTGGACCCAGCCCAGGCAGCACCATAGCACTGTGCAATTCAGCCAGAGTTTTCCCAGGGTGAGGTTCTTGAGGGGGGAAGGAGGTACAAGCTGAAGAGAGGAGGACAGATAAAGGCTAGTGGATGGGAAGGTGAGAAGGAAGCTGGAAAGGGGAGAGGCTTTGGGAGGCTTTCAGAGAAGAAAAAATAGTGAGTATGGGAAAATGAAATGCCCCCTGGAAGTCCCTATGGGTCCCCCACTTGTATATTCTAAATGTATAAGGAGATTCATAGTCTACTTCTCCTGCATTACAGAAGCAGGACTATACAAGTAGGCTAGACCAGAACAAGAGGGGGGATAGGACTCTTCGAAGACTATGCATTAAGTGTCTTGTATAGGTCTGCCTCCCAAGCAAGCCAAAAGAATAAACTGCTGCTGGATATCATTCACTACAGAAAGAGAATGGACAAGTTTTACAGGTGAGGAGTGAATATTGTGATGACAGAGGAATGTGGGAAACCTTGATTAAAACTCAGAGAGGCCCTCAGAGAAAACAGTCTTTCCTGGGAACAAAGCAATAAACTCCTCAGATTTCAGGCTAGGGGAGACGAGTTTTTCTTTATGGAGACAAATAGGCAGGATAGA
>NW_015182715.1:0-2792 GCF_001447785.1 Gekko japonicus
TTTTCTACGAAATGACCCCTGGTGGAACCAAATGTCCCAACGTCTTTCTTGTTTGTTATTCTGTTTCCTTGTGATATAGAGGCTACGTGTCTGGGGGATAGGCAACTGTTAGTTTTGGCGGGAGGGATGCTCCGAGAGGAATGCGTGTTTAGTGGGGGGGGGTAGTCAGCTGTTAGTTCTGGCGGGCAAATACTGTGGGGGGATTGGTTCTTTATTGCTTCTCCTTGAAGCCACTATATCTGTAACCTTCTTGTGATCATCATTAGTTCTGACAAAGGACTTGTCCAGAATGGTATCTATCAACGATCTCAATAAAGTTAGCTTCCTACAGACTGGCTGTTGTTGAGAACTGATTTAACCGGGTTTCTGACACCCACTGACTTTAATGTATTTAGAAGTGCATAAGATTGCACTGTAGATCAAGCATGCCACATTGCACCCTGAATGTACAAATAGCTCAAAACCAGTGCATTCGCTTTTCATTTAAGCAAGCCATCCTACCTGCTGTTTTTCTTTACAATTACAGGTACAGAAATTTTCCTGTGGTGGAACCCAGCTGGTCGATGCTTCACAATCCACGGTCGTACCAGTGTAACTTTTTAGGAACGATTTATAAAAACTCTTCCAGAGAGATCCTAATGCAAGTCCTGAGGCAAAGCGCGCTGGATAAAACATGTTGGATTTCTGCCAGAGAAGAGTGAGTACTATAGTTCATCACCAAAAGAATGTTCGTAGGTTGCTACCGCTCCAGTAGAACACGTCAACAAATTATGCAGAATAGATTACAGCAAGCAAAAGGGATCATGCGGTGGAAGAGCATTCACAGAAATCTTGGGGGCCAAGACCAAAAATGGAATATGTGCACAATTTGACATAATGTGCACCAGTGTTCCCTCTAAGCTGAGTTAGTGTGAGCTAGCTCATAGTTTTTTAGCCTCCAGCTCACAGATTTTTGTCTTAGCTCAGGAAGGAGGGCTCCAGAGCAAGCTAATTTATGCAGAAGCCAAATTGCTCACTCACAACTTTAATACCAGCAGCTCACAAAGTAGGATTTTTGGTTTGCTTGTGTGTTGTTTTTCCTGTGGATATCTGTGATCCCTTTTGTTTTGTGTTATATCTAGAGTTGCCAGTTCCGGGTTGGCAAATCCCTGGAGATTTGGGGGGTGGAGCTTGGGTAGGGTAGTGGGAGGGGCCCCAGAAGGGTACAATGCCGTGGAATCCACCCTCCAAAGCAGCCGTCTTCTCCAGGGGAATTGAACTCTGTGGTCCGGAGATCAGCTATAATTCTGGGAGATCTCCAGGCTGCACCTAGAAGTTAGACAACCATAAAGAAACACCGTGATAGAATAAAACACACTTCTACTAATATGTACTTGCATCTTCATATATTGATTTACTTGCAATAAGGACTCTAGTATATCGTAAAGGTTCCCTTGCTCGAAAGTCAAATGCAATTAGATTTGATTTATTAGACTTGTATCTAGGGTTGCCAGTTCCGGGTTGGCAAATCCCTGGAGATTTTGGGGTGGAGCCTGGTGAGGGTAGTGGGAGGGGCCCCAGAAGGGTACAATGCCGTGGAATCCACCCTCCAAAGCAGCCGTCTTCTCCAGGGGAATTGAACTCTGTGGTCCGGAGATGTTGGCAGGAGCTGGAACTAGAGACGGGAGCTCACTCCGTCATGCGGCACCTGGGTCTCGAACCGCTGAACTACCGACCTTCCACAGGCTGCAGTTCAGCGTCTTAACCACTTGAGCCACCGCAGCTCCTGTCTAGTATATCTTATACACATACAAAAACCTAAAGTACATTGTATCTACTAATAGAAAAGTCTACAGCTACAAAGACCTATTCCAACACCATAGACTCTCTTGCTCCTGATAAAGAACTGATGAAAGTTGCAACAGTCGTAAATGATGAAAGATGCAGCAGGCTGCTATATTCTCCACAAAGAGTACTTCAGCAGGCATCAAAGGAGGCATGAGAAATGCAGCAGGCGGTTGTATTTCCCACACAAAGTGTTTCAGCAAGCGTCAAAGCAAGCAACACACCTCCTCGGCAAAAAATGCGCGTTTTGACAAATCCTTCTTCAGGCAGACATATTTTCCTGGAACTGAATAACAATATTGTCATATTGTATGTTGAATTACTCTTTGTGGAGAATATACAGCCTGCTGCATCGTTCATCATTTACGACATTCGCAACTTTCATCAGTCCTTTGTCAGGAGCAAGATAGTCTACAGCGTTGGAATAGGTCTTTGTAGCTGTGGACTTTTCTATTAGTAGATACAATGTACTTTAGATTTTTGTATGTGTATAAGGCTAGGAGCTGCGGTGGCTCAAGTGGTTAAGACGCTGAACTGCAGGCTGTGGAAGGTTGGTAGTTCAGCAGTTCGAGACCCGAGTGCGCCACATGACAGAGTGAGCTCCCGTCTCCAGTTCCAGCTCCTGCCAACCTAGCAGTTCGAAAGCAAGAAATTGCAAGTAGATAAATAGGTACCACTTCGGTGGGAAGGTCACAGCGTTTGGACTTTTCTATTAGTTGATACAATGCACTTTAGGTTTTTGTATGTGTATAAGATATACTAGAGTCCTTATTGCAAGTAAATCAATATACGAAGATGCAAGTACATATTAGTAGAAGTGTGTTTTGTTCTATCACGGTGTTTCTTTATGGTTGTCTAACCGCAAGCGGGCTCGGGGCGGGTCACAGCATTTCCATCAACAACATAATAACAATAAGACACCAGAGTTTAAATAGGAACAAACAAAATTAACATGAAAAGATAAAATT
>NW_015182716.1:0-2024 GCF_001447785.1 Gekko japonicus
TTGAGATATGCAGATGGCACCACGTTACTTGGCAGAAAATAGTGAAGACTTTGGTGTTGCGATAGACAAGAGTCACTGGGGAAAAACGGTCATGCTAGGAAAAGTCGAAGGCAGCAGGAAAAGAGGAAGACCCAACAGGAGATAGATTGCCTCAATCAAGAAGGCTCAGCCTTCAGTTTGCAAGACCTGAGAATGGCTGTTAACAATGGGACATTTTGGAAAACATTAATTCATAGAGTTGACATTGAAGGCGCTTAACTTATGCACATCCCACCCTTTTGCTTGCCAAAGCACTGTTTCACCTGTGGAAAACAACTGTTGGATGCAACTCTTATGTACGAACCCAACGTATCTCATTCATAACCCAGTTTTGTCCCCAATCAGGACCCGAATATCTCGCAACATTCTTCTCTTCTCCATTTTATCCTCACAACAACCCTGTGAGCTAGGTTAGGCTGAGAGCATGTGACTGACCCAAAGTCACCCAGTGAGCTTACGAGGCGGATTCGGGATTCGAGCAGGTGTCTCCCAGATCCTAGCCCAACACTCTAATTGCTTCACCACACCGGCTGTATCATGAACACTTGGTCAACATTCTGGCTTCTCCCTCGCTCGCCTCTCGAGCACCGTTTTGGTTCCACGAATTTTTTTCTCCCAACCTTCAAAGTGTGAATAAAACGAATTACAAACACGATAATAACGAGACAGCTCTGAAGAAGTCTGCAACCTTGGAAGTGTTAGATAACGGTTATAATAAGCGTGGCTATTAAAGCACTCAGAAGGGAACGAGAATATGACATCCAATTAGCGCCGTTCGCCTTGGCGCATGGTAATGGAATGCATATCATCCTTCCCTGCACCTACAGGTGCGGAGTGAGTGCAATAAGCAATTGCTGTGATAACGCACAGGTAAATGCCGATTAGCATCCTTTGAGAAGCACTTAGCCGAGCGTTCCCTGCTAGTATTATTGGCGGTGAAGAATTCTAACAGTGACATTTCGGTTGTCACCTGGGCATTTCGGGAAGCAGCAACTGATGCAGATCGTGCCATTTTGCAGTTATTAGCGATTCCCTCTTTGTTGACTTAGCGAAACCCTTCTTTGAGCATCTTGCTGTTGATGCTTTAATGTCTAGTGAGGATTCGGGGTTAAATACAGCATGCACGGTTTGTTGACGTGGTTTGTGGGAGAAGGCAAGTGTTGCCAGCCTCAGGGTGGGTCCTGGAGCTCTCCTGGAATTACGGCTGATATCCAGATGACCCTTTGATTGCATCCAGGTTGGATGACTGCATTGCAGTCCACATGGGAGACTATTTGGAAACTTCAGTTGGTTCAGAATGCAACTCTGATGTTGCCACCTGGAGCAAGCCTCTCGGAATGGGTTACTTTGTGGTGGAAAGTGCTGTTTATTTATTTATTTATTTATTTTATTCAATTTATACCCCGCCCTCCCCGCAATGTCAAGTTGCAGCAAACTTATGGTGATCCTGGCGGGTTTTCAAGGCACAAGGCGTTCAGAGATGGTTTGCCATTGTCTGTCTCCATGTAACGACCCTGGACTTCCTCGGTGGACTCCCATCTAAGTACTTACCAGAGCCAAAATGGCTTCACTTCTGAGATCTGACGCGATCAGGCTAGCCTGGGCCACCCAGGTCAGGCCGTGGGTTGCTTACCTTCAAAGAACTCCTTCTGCTGCCAGTTTGGTGTAGCGGTTAGGAGCGCGGACTCTAATCTGGGAGAACCGGGTTTCATTCCCCACTCCTCCACATGCAGCTGCTGGATGACCTTGGGCAAATCACAGTTCTCTCAGAGCTTTTCTCTCAGGAGCAGTCCTCGAAAGAGCTCTCTCAGCCCCACCTACCTCACAGGGTGTCTGTTGTGGGGAGGGGAAGGGAAAGGAGACTGTAAGCTGCTCTTAGACTCCGAGTGAAGGGCGGGATATAAATCCAATCTCATCATCATCATCATCTCCATCCTCACCATCATCATCATCAGGCACAATTTAGAGTGCTGAGTCTTTCCTTT
>NW_015182717.1:0-1943 GCF_001447785.1 Gekko japonicus
CCCTTATACCGAAGGCTATTCCTGACACAGTCTGTACACATGGTCTTTAGTACTGGAACCACTAATAAACAGTTATCTTCTTATGAAGCCCTGTGTGGTGTGACCTGACTAAGAAGCCTGACACTATGGCTTGCCCAAGGTCATCCAGCAGCTGCAAATGGAGTGCGGAATCAAACCCAGTTCTCCTAGATTAGAGCCCACGCTCCTAACCACTACACCAAAGGAAACATCGTATCATTGAGCCAGGTCATCTTTGTCTTCTTGCTTACTTTCGTTCTAGCCAGCAAATCCAATCTCCCCACTCCAGTTCTCACCTGCTGAAACCTGTGGAATCTGTGCTGGAGATCATATTTTACAAGGTCCGTCGTGTCCACAACCACATGATTCCCAGGACTCCCAAAGGGGGCCATTCAGCTCAAACGGACTCGACATTCCAGCGTGAATTAGGAAAGTATAATTGGAATCCAATTAGTTTTCAGAATCTGAGTTGCCAGCACAGGGGACGTCGGCTGCTTGGCGAACACAAAAGCGACCCAGATAGCAACATGTGAATGGAATACGAGAGAAAAATAGCACAGCGTTGTCTATCAGCCTCTTGTCGGCCCAGAAAGCAGTGAAGAGGGTGCTTTTAAAAAGCCTTGGGAATGAATGAACACACCACCCGCAGAGGGTTTTCTTACCAGTTCTGCTGTTGAACACACTGAGGCTAGAATCCGTAGGCAGAAGGAGCTAGGAAAGATCCTTAAGGTCAATGATTTATGAGGTACTGATACTTCTTTCATTTTTTGTCTTGTATTTTTCTGTAGTAAATGAAGTAATAATTAAGAAAAGAAAAGAAAAGATCCTTAAGGTTAAGAATGCATTGCTGGCGACCAAGATCAAGTTAATTCATACCACAGCATTCCCCGTTACTAGGTATGGGTGTGAAAGTTAAACAATGAAGAACACTGACGAGAAGGAGGAGGGGATTGGATTTATACCCCACCCTTCACCACCTGAAGGACTCTCAGAGCAGCTTCCAATCCCTTTCCCTTCCCCTCCCCACAACAGACAACCTGTGAGGTAGGCGGGGCTGAGAGAGCTCCCTGGAGAACTGCCCTTGAGAGAGCAGCTCTGAGAGAACTTGTGACTGACCCAAGATCACACCAGAAGCTACATGTGAGGATTCTTTTGAAATTTGGGGTTGGAGGAGAGCTTTATGGATACCATGGGCCACCAAAAAGGCAAATCAGTGAGTTCTAGATCGAATCGAGCCTCAACACCACCACCATCACCACCGACGTCATCATTAAAGAGTTGCCCGACTCCACCATTACAGCCTGTGCCAGTTTTATATAATGATAAAGATCAGGAACTGGCGAATAAAGTAACCGTTGCCACCATCCCTAATGGATTAGCTTACAACCAGCTAGCAGTTTATGTTTTGAATTGTTTTTAGATGGTTTTACCCAGGGGTCATTTCCTGCAGGAGCTCACAGGAGCGGAGCTCCGGCAGGGGCACATGCAACAAGCCCCGCCCCCTGCTCCCAGCAGCCCTCAGTCAGAGCAAGAAGCAGCCAGGTAAGCTCGGCCCCCCGGTCCAAAACAGGCCAGTGGCACCTTTAAGACCAAGTTTTATTCAGGTACAAGCTCTCCCTCCTCTGCGAGGACAGATCTGCATGTTCATGTATACAAAACAGAAAGCTAAGCTAAACTAAAATTAAAAGGGCTTTTTTCAAGTATGTTCTGAGCAAGCAGGAGAAAGCAGTAGTCCTGTTACACAGTAAAGATGCTGAGATGACAAAGGGAAACTAGAAGTGGGTAGCTCCTATTTGGTGGTCTTCACCTTCTCCCCAAAGGGAAACTATGTACAATTATCTGAACTTTGATGAGCTATAGCTGGTCTGTAGTTTTGCAGTTTTAAAGGAGATTAAGCCAGAGCCTGCTTTGGCGGGGAGGGCAGG
>NW_015182718.1:0-2220 GCF_001447785.1 Gekko japonicus
CTGAAGCAAACTGGCATAGCGGCTCAAAGTGCACACAGGGAGGGAGAGTCGGGCAGGAGGAAGGGGACAGGAGGACTGGTGTCCGGGATCAGCATGGCCGGGTGCTTGCCGCAAGCCCGGATCCTGGCAGAGGATAGCGGCTCCCATCCCAACGGGAGATGGCAGGTCAACCTTCCGAGCTGGCCCGATCTCATCAGATCCCAGAAGCCAAGCAGAGTCAGCCCTGGTGAGTACTTGGATGGGAGGCCCCCAAGGATGTCCAGGGTTGCTACGCAGAGGCAGGCAAGGGCCAAACCCCCTCTGAACATTTCTTGCCTTTGAAAACCTTAGGGGGGTTGCTGTTAAGTCTGCTACTTAACGAAACGAGTCAGAGAGTGATTCAGCAAAGATCAGATTTATTCAACAATTCGTAATTCAACTCCAACAGGATCGACTCGGATAGCCAGAACAGCTTTTGCATTGAAGCTGTTCCACTTTTAAACTCTCCCGTCTAATTTAGCCACGCCTACTATACAATACCAACCAATAAGATTGTATACATAAAGTCCAATCACAGACGTTCCGCTCAGGGAGCTTGATGGCACGTGATTGGTTGGTTCTTCCTGGGCTGCCAATAGGATTGGAGGGATTAGGATCCTAGCCCAGGACGAAGCTTAACATAGCACTTCAATGAGGTGGTTCACATACAGTTATGTATTCCATTGGCAGCTATTGAATACATCACAGTTGCCATGAGTCAGTTGTGACTTGATGGACGGCAGAGGGGGGGAGAGTCACCATTGGGGGGAAGGTGGCCCTGAACGCGGAGAAGCTGCAGTGGGGACCCATGGGCCTCCTGCACCCACAGACCCACAAGAACCAGTAGCAGCCTCTGGGAGGGGAACTGGAACCCTGCATCTTTACTGTCTCCTCTTCAAGTTTCCACACGGTTGTCCGGATTGTCTGCTTCAAAGGAGCCATCGGGTTTTGGGGCCTGCAAACTGTTTTCCTGATATCAACCTTGGGCCGGAGATCTCCTGAGAGCCAGTTTGGTGTCGTGGTTCAGTGCGCGGAGTCTAATCCGGGAGAACCGGGTTTGATTCCCCACTCCTCCACTTGCACCTGGCAATACCTGTTTGTTGCATTTGCGCTTTGTGTAAGGGCACAGTGCCGTCAAGTCGGAGCCAATTTAGGACGACCCTCATGGGGTTTTCAAGGCAAGAGACCTTCAGAGGTGGTTGGCCATGGCCTGCCTCTGCATAGCAGCCTTGGACTTCCCTAGTGGTCTCCCATCCAAGAATTAACCAGGGCCGACCCTGCTTAGCTTCCAAGCTCTGAACAGGATGTGTGTTGTTGTTTTTTTAAAGGCACCAAGGTTGCCCTGAGAGGGACAGCAAACAGAGGTGAAACTGAGAGGAACATTGTGGGGTATTCATAAAGGTAAAGGTATAGGTTCCCTTGCTCGAAAGCCAGTCGAGTCCGACTCTAGGGTCGCGGTGCTCCTCTCCGTTTCCAAGCTGAAGAGCCAGCGCTGTCCGAAGACATTTCCGTGGTCATGTGGCCGCCATGAGTAAACACCAAGGCGCACGGAACGTTGTTCCCTTCCCACCGAAGTGGGGCCTATTTATCTACTTGCAATTTCTTGCTTTCGAACAGCTAGGCTGGCAGGAGCTGGAACTAGAGACGGGAGCTCACTCCGTCATGCGGCACCCGGGTCTCGAACTGGTGAACTACCGACCTTCCACAGCCTGCAGTTCAGCGTCTTAACCACTTGAGCCACTGCAGCTCCTATTCATACTTTACAATATATTTAAAAGGGACTGGGGTTGCCTTCAGATTTCTCCCCCGGCCCAGTCCCTCTCTTTCACTCCCTAGAACAAAGTTTGAGTCCAGTCAGTGGCACCTTTAAGGCCAACAAAGTTTAATTCTGGGTATAAGCTTTCGTGTGCACAGCTAACTAACACAACTGCCCACCTGAACCTCACCCTCTAAGTTTCACTCTTCCCGGCCAGCTCCCTGTTGTAAGTTCCAGACGTGACGTCCCCTGCCTCAGACCTCCAGACTGAGTGGCAAGAGAGGCTAGATTGCTAGACAGGCACACTGACCTTTCCTCCTGTATCTACTCTTCTGCCACTGTCCTCTTCGATATGCAGACTGTGTTCTCAGGGACCAATTTCCCCTTTCTACTCCTCTCTCTCGCTCTGAAGACGTTCTCTCTACCTGCACGCACCAAGAGAGAGA
>NW_015182719.1:0-1832 GCF_001447785.1 Gekko japonicus
CTTAGGCAGAGGACTTAAGCAGGCTGATGTCTTCTCAGTCCTCCCCATTTTTCTACTTTAACTGACTCTAAGCTGCTCTTTACATCCTGGGCCTCGTGGAGCAGATTCAGTTCTCTTTGAAGCTGGCTTCCCCCCAACCCCCCATAGTCTCTTTTTTTCCCTTCTAGTTAATTGACAGAGCTGTACTTTCCTGCCCATCTGGGGAAGACCCGCTACTATGGAGACACCCCCACCGCGACCTGCAGGGGCACTGGTTTTGGTGTTTCGGTGGTATCTAGGGTGGCCAACATCAAAGGTGGCACCTGGAGATCTCCCACTGTCACACTTCATCTCCAAATGACCATAATCAGTTTCCCTGGAGAAAATGGCTGCTTTGGTGGGTGGACCCTACTGAGGTCCCACCCCTCCCCAGGCTCCACCCCCAAATCTCCAGGTATTTCCCAACCCAGAGCTGGCCACCCTCATGGTAACACGAATGCTAATGTACATTATGATATTTAAAGATACTTCCAATGCATGGCCTTATGGATAATCAGATTATTTCAGTAGATTTGAAAAAAATGTGATTCATTTCCTAAATTTTCATACTAGAAATCATTGTAAATAGGGCCTAGTCTATTTTTTGTGTTTCTGTGCTCGTAAGTAACAACATTGGAAAGGGAAAAGAACTATGGGGACTTTGTACCACTTATACCTTCTCCAGAAAAGTAACCGAGCCCGCTTGTCTGGATATTAGACTCTTACAATACCTGTTCTTGTTGTTATTATGTTCTTCCCTCTATTGTCGCTGTATTTGCTTTAGCAAAAACGTTGCCTGTAAGGTCCAGGCCCTGATGTATGGAGGACCTGTCTTTCTTTCCTATAAGTATTCTGCAAGGGACACTTCAGATTGAGAGTTCTGTATGGATAAGAATCACTTCTACCTGTTGACTCGTACGCCGTATTTGCTCTCATGGATGGCCAGGGCTTTGGTCATTGCAATCACAGCGCCCTGCAAGAGAAATGCACAACAAGCAGGGCTGCCAACTGACCAGAAATGGCTTGGCCTCCTCCTCTTACAGTCTGATGTGCAGTAATAGAAGGATTTTTATGATATGGACATAAATAAGGCCTACGATCCATGCTGCTACTCAGCTTCTATTAAAAGACAAGCCATTTTTCTCAAGGCATTTTGGCAACCCTCCGTGAAGACACAGTACAGGGGAGACAGTCATCCAGACTCAATCTTGGCAACCCTAGTGAAGAACCACCACCGGGACCTGGGGACAGGTGCAGTGAGCCAGACCTTCTCATCTCTGGATGTTGCCTTTCAGCACTTGAGCTGTTCCCTGATCTTTTCCCCCTAGACAAGAGAAACAGGGGTAGATATTCCTCAGGGAGGGGGCAGTTTGGCCCTAGATGACCTAGTCGGATCCCTTTCCCAGGAAAAAGGATATAGAGGGCCCTGATAAGCCTGCTTGGGGTTCTCAGGGAAGGGTGAAAGTTCCCAGATGTTTTTGCCCTTGAAGCTGAAGTGCGCTTTTTTCCGTCTGATAATGAGAAGAAAGCAAATGGACATTCCGTGAAACTTTTACTGGTTACAGGCTGGTTTTAGACTCACCTATGAAAATTGACAACTGACCTGAAAAATAACAACCTTGGCTCCCCCTTTGCCTTTAGGAGCAACCTGATCTACAGGAGCCCGCAGGTGGAGCTTTTCAAAGCACAGAGAGTGCAGACTCCATGCTGACCAACCCTTCTACATGCTGAGCAAGCCTTCATTTGCCAGACAAGCTGCTATTAAAGGCTCAAGAGTAGAAGCCATAAGGAGGGGGGGAGGATTCTGTCCTTGG
>NW_015182720.1:0-1826 GCF_001447785.1 Gekko japonicus
GGATCTCTAAATTTCCTTTTCTCTGCAGAAATAGAAGCTAAAAGGTCTACAAAAAAGGGGCACAAGACCTACTTTTAAAAGTGGGGGGGGGGAGATGAAAGTTGTGAAATCAGAGAACATTAGATCAACATTCAACCAATGATTAAAAAACAAAAAGTTCCCCAACCCACGGCAACAGCAGTGAAAATGGCCGCCATGTGGGCAAGACCAGGAAAATCCAGACATGGGACAGATTGCAGCAAAATTGAGTTGCCATGAAAGAATGGATTTTCCCAGTCCTGCCCACGCGGCAGCCATTTTCTGCTCATGTCCTGCAGTATTCATTTCTTCCCTCTGCCAGTTCCGGTTAAGCCAGAAACGCCCCCCCCCCCTTCCCAATCCTGGGGCAAACAAGCCATGTGAAAAATGTCTTCATCTCATTTATACTGATATTTCATGAAATCCCACACTATCAGTGCATTCCTAAGGAAAGTTACAAATGTCTGACTCCATTTAAGTCAATGGGCTTAGAATGGTGTGATTGTGCTTAGGATTGCACTGTGTAAGGATGTGTCCCAAATCTGTACAATCAATTATGCTTGGATTCCACCTTTCAAAACTGCTTTATTGCCTAATATATAATATACCAGGCAGTAGTACATCCTGGCCCGTAGCTACGATGGGGCCTCTCGGGGCCTGGCCTCCCAACTTCCTGCCAAGGCCCCACAACTTCCCAGTCAGCCCAGACTCTCTGGGCCACCTGGAGGACTTCCCACTGCTGCCCCTTCCCCAAGCGCACATCTTTCCAACCAGAGCGGGAACAGCTGCAGCCTCAACAAGAATGGCAGCCTGAAGAATGGCTTCCACTGCCCTGTCCACTCGCCTCTCCCTCCTCACCCCTTGCTGGACTTGGAGAACTACCCTGGGACTAGGAGTGACTTCCAGGGTGCATCAGCACTCACTCACCCATGCCCTCACCCTGTGGCTGTGTGTCCTGCCACCCCTCCGTTGCTTGGCATGCAGAAGGCCCCAGGTTCAATCCCCAGCATCTCCTGGGAACTGTAGTCCCATAAGGGGAGGCTAGGGCTTTGGAATAGGGCATGTTCCACATCCTTATCAAACTATAAATCCCAAGATTCTTGAAGAAGAAAGGGTTCAGAAGGGCTGTGGCTCGGTGGAAGAGCCTCGGTTAAGCGCGTCCTTCCCTCCAGCCCCCTTTCCCGGCAGCAGACATCCATCTCAGCATGCGTGAGTTGCAGGGGAGGGCAGGAGCAGGGCTGCTCACTTGGGGGTCTGTGCAGGGGTGCCCCTGAATTATTTAAAGACCCCCAGATTTTTAAAAAAACTGGGGGTATGGGCCTGAGTACATCTGTAATAGGAGGTAGCTTTCATAATGGGATGACTTTCATTTTTGCCTCTTCTTCAACCCAGGACAAGAGAAGGACAAAGGTTCACCTCTGTCAGCCATGCAACGAGGCGAGACCTCTTGCCGCTTTTCATGTATTAAGTCGGCTAGGACCAACAGTAGGGCTTTTTCCTCCACCACCTCCAAGTTGTGAGATTCCCTCCCACAATGCTGGGGCTGTCTCTAGAGGTCTTCTAGGCCAAACATTTGAACTTTGAACTGGACTGGAATAAGGAAATAGCAAGTATATACCCCCATGTTTGGTAAAGATTCACTTTAGACATTTGGTGATGTTTTATCTAAATTATTCTATTTATTAGCTACCTTGAAGACCCACTGGGAGGGAAGGCAGTTCATATCCATTCTAAATAAACATGCAAATACTTTAGAGTGCTTCCAAAGCAGCGCACAACACAAGAGCTTTCTCCCCCAAGTCCTTGAT
>NW_015182721.1:0-1933 GCF_001447785.1 Gekko japonicus
AGTAAACCTCTGAATACCAGTGTCAGGGGTAACAATTGGGGGAAATGTTTGCCTCTGTGACCTGTTGTTGGCCCTCCAAAGTAACTGGCTGGCCACCGTGAGAGACTGGATGCTTCACTGGACGGTTTGATACAGCAGGGCTCTTACATTCCCATGTTCTTACTCTCTTATGGGCTTGAAGTTAGAAAACTATTAAGGCTCCTATTAGGACAAATTTCTTCAATAGGATATTTTCAAATGTTAGGGCAATGACATTTATTTCCTAGCAGAGAATTAGGGATATGTAGTCAGAAATTACCACCAAAGTAAAATGTCCAGTATTTCAGATATCTGAACTGCAATATCTGATACTACTCCTGCCTCATCAACACAATTCCTGATTCAGATATTACCACTCCCAATGATATCAGGATAGTAGTCCTGGAGGCTGTTACCTTCCCACTGAAGTGGTACCTATTTATCTACTTGCAATTTCTTGCTTTTGAACTGTTAGGTTGGTAGGAGCTGGAACTAGAGACGGGAGGCTCACTCCGTCATGCGGCAACTCGGGTCTCGAACTGCTGAACTACTGACCTTCCACAGCCTGCAGTTCAGCGTCTTAACCACTTGAGCCACCGCAGCTCCCTACATGACTATAGTTCTTATTAAATATTTACAGTATTGTTCTGATATTTCTGGAACAATAACAGTTCTCCTGATACTTAAATAATAATCATGCCCATCCCAACTTCCCGATATGGAATTAAAAAAAAATGATTTTGCAGTTGCATACCCCTAATCCTCGTTTTATAGTTTCCAGTTTTCGGTTTTTCAGAAAATTCTGCTTGTAAGCTGTCGGTGATCTTTAAATAGTAGAAATTGCTCATATTGGAAAGTACTTAATAACATCTTTCCAAACCATTGATGTGTAGTGGCAAGCAATATTCTGGATATGTTCACCTGATCAGAATTGGCAAGTAGCATTTTAGATGTGGATTTTGCTGCCAGAGGATATAGTGATGGCCACAGGAATAAACAGCTTTAAAAGGAGATTAGATATATTCATGGAGGGTTAGTCTATCAATGGCTACTAGCCATAATGACTGAGGGGAACCTCCACATTCAGAGGCACTATTCCTCTTAATCCCTGAGCCAGGAGGCAACGTCAGGGGAAGGCTTCAGGCTCTATGCCCCGTTGTTGGCCATCTAGAGGAACTGGTTGGCCACTGTGTGAGACAGGATGCTGGACTGGATGGACTATTGGTCTGATCCAGCAGGGCTCTTCTTATATATGTTAAGATTGTATTTTATCATAATCAAATGATGAGATGACTCTTTTATTTAGGATACTGCTGTCTTTACTAGTCAGGACTGGATGTATAGGTTTTAGGAAAATGGGGAATTTGGTATAAGTGCCACTCTGTTAGTATCCTGTAACCAGACAGTAAGATGTATTTTTTAGTATGCCCCATTCTAAAGAATGTTGCAAATTTCTATGTGGTCTGCTGTAGAAGTTCACTTTTTTCCCACTGTTGCTTAAAGTGTCTGGGAAACTGAATAAACATAGTATAATCATGAACACACCAGCTGTTGTGTACTTTAAACATCTTGATAATCTGAGACCCTGGAACAGTCTGAAAATATAGATAGCCACTGCAATAGGTGGACTGTATATGTATATAGGAAACCCAAGTTCCGCAGGGCCTGCAAGACAGAGCTCTTCCACCAGGCTTTTAGTTAGGGAGCCACCACTATTCTAGAGCCCTGGCTCTTGGTCCTTAACATCTTGGATCTTAACACCTAACCTGTGCCTCAGGGAGATCCAGAGCAGAACGACTTTCAGAGAGTACATCGAGTTAAGCCATCCTGAATAATCAATCGCAGCATTTTGTAGCAGTTGCAATTATGTAACAAATCAATTGCAATTATGTAACAGTAATAACAATGGAATTGT
>NW_015182722.1:0-2057 GCF_001447785.1 Gekko japonicus
CCTAATATGCAGAGGAGTTCCTGTGTTCAAACTGGTGCATAGCTGCTGAAACCCAATAAAAATCCTGGAAAGCTGGGACTTTCAAAGGCCACGAGCGTGTCCTTTACGGATATAAAGCTACAACTTGACGTGACAGCTTTGACGGAGCCGGGGGGACTATGAACGCCTTTTCCAAGACAGCTCTTCTCATTGAAAGCCAGCAGGGAAAACAGTACGGCATCAACAATAGTGGTGGTGGTGGTGGGAATTTGGCAAGTTGCAGTGACCTGATTCCGACAGTAGTTGGGGCACAAAACCTAGTCTGTGTACACAACCAGCCACATTTCATAGGTCTCCCCACAAGCTTTTGATAAATATCCTGCCCCATCTACGGAGTGCACAGTTGTTAGGAAATGTACCTGTAGTTCACACACATAACCCTGCTGAAGAGGAGGAGGAGGAGGAGATTGGATTTATACCCCACCCTTCACTCGGAGTCTCAGAGCATCTTACAAACTCCTCCCCCCCTCCCCACAACAGACACCCTGTGAGGTAGGTGGGGCTGAGAGAGCTCTGACAGAAACTGCTCTTTTTCAAGAACAGCTCTGACAGGACTATGGCTTGCCCAGGGTCATCCAGCAGCTGCAAGTGGAGGAGTGGGGAATCAAACCCAGTTCTCCCAGATTAGAGTCCACGCACTTAACCACTACACCAAACTGGCTCTCACATTGTTGCAACAACAATGCTCGGCATTTCCACAGATTTCTCCTCTGACATAAAGGCTCACAGCTTTCCGTGGAGTGCTGCATTTGGGTGATACCTTCCCCTGTGATGTAAGCCAATGCACACTGGTGTAAATGAGTGTGTTTGACTTTTAAAAATGCCCCGCCTTCCGATGCCACTGGGTAGACCATGCAGGGATGTCACATTCAGTCTGGTCACTCCTGCTTGAAACAGAATGCAAATTGGGCCAGATCCAAGAGCAATGTAAGCTGCTTTGGGTTCCCATTGCAAAGATGGGATTTAAATAAAGGAAATATATAAAAATCCAAGAATCGATGGAAGAAGAAGAAGAGGAGGAGGAGGAGGAGGAGGAGATTGTTCAGTGTTCCCTCTAAGCTGAGTTAGTGTGAGCTAGCTCACAGTGTTTTAGCCTCCAGCCTACAGGAGGAGGAGGATACTGGATTTATACTTTGCCCTTCACTACCCAAAGGAGTCTCAGAGTAGCTTACAATCCCTTTCTCTTCCCCTCACCACAACAGATGCCCTGGGAGGTAGGTGGGGCTAAGACAGCTCTCTCGAGAACTGCTCCTGAGAGAACAGCTCCAAGAGGACTTGTGACTGACCCAAGGTTACACCAGCAGCTGCATGTGGAGGAGTGGGGGATCAAACCCGGTTCTCCCAGATCAGAGTCCGTGCTCCTAACCACAACACCAAACTGGCTCCTGGTACAATCTGGTACAAACTGGTACAATCTGAATCTGGGTGTGTGTTACATTTTACATATATATGTGCTTTTCAAAAGTTACGCTCCCACATGGATTGTGCAGAGTACCAGAGGTACAGTAGACATACCAGATGGGTGAGGTGCTGCAGCACTCTCTTACCCGTTCCCAAATCACAGAAGTGATCGGAAAACCACACTGTCCAGTCTGGTCCATCATTTTGTTGTTTACGGAAAGTTTGACATGACTTGTTTTTCTTGCCCTTTCCAGATGCTCTGTCTGGCTCGCTTTCCATGTGCAAGTCAGGGGCCGGGACACATGTCTGTTTCTCCATGCTTGGATGTATCACCGAATAACGAGGCGTGACCATCTAATGCTCAGTAGGATTTGTTTCCCTGTGCCCCCATGAATTTCTCCAGCAGTCCATTTGTTTGTATTACACAATATGGCTTTCCGTGCGTAACCAGCTGTGGAAATCATCCCAGAAGCCAGTATATGAATGACCAGAAGCCAGTACATGAACAGGCCCTTAGAGAAGAACTGTATTTTGAGAAAGAGAACATATTCTTGTGAAGCTGAAGCCTTAAGGAGACAATGTACTATTGTGGAAGAAGAAGAAGAGGAAGAAGAGGA
>NW_015182723.1:0-1701 GCF_001447785.1 Gekko japonicus
AGGATGCAACAACAGAGGGATGTCTTGGCCACTATGCCTTATTGTTAGCCATCCAGAGGAACTGGTTGGCCCCCGTGTGAGAGAGGAAGCTGGATTAGACAAACCACTGGTCTGATCCAGCAGGGCTGTTCTTATATTCTTATGAAGACCTTGGCTTCTAAGCCCTGTTGCTGAACCTCCAGAGGAACGGGTTGGCCACCGTGTGAGACAGGAAGCTGGACTAGATGGGCCACTGCTCTGATCCAGCAGGGCTCTTCTGATGTTCTTATGAAGGCCTCGGCCTCTATGCCCTACTGTTGATCTTCTAGAGGAACTGGTTGGCCACTGTGTGAGACAGGATGCTGGACTAGGTGGACCACTGGTCTGATCCAACAGGGCTCTTCTTAGGTTCTTATCAGGGGATGACCTCCGTCTTTCTGCCCTGTTGTTGGACCTCCAGAGGAACTGGATGGCCACTGTGTGAGACAAGATGCTGGACGAGATGAACCACTGATCTAGCAAGTCTCTTCTTATGTTCTTAGGATGCTGGATCTGATCCAGCAGGGCTCATCTTACTTTCTCATGAAGGCCTTGGCCTCCAAGGTTTGTTGTTGGCCCTCCAGAGGAACTGGTTGGCCACTGTGTGAGACAGGATTCTGGACTAGATGAACCACTGGTATGATCTAGCAAGTCTCTTCGTATGTTCTTAAGATACTGGACTAAATGCACCACTGGTCTGATCTAGCAAGTCTCTTCATATGTTCTTAGGATGCTGGACTAAATGCACCACTGGTCTGATCTAGCAAGTCTCTTCTTATGTTCTTAGGATGCTGGACTAGATGCACCACTGGTCTGACCCAAGCAAGTCTCTTCTTATATTCTTAGCATGCTGGAAAAATGGACAACTGGTCTGATCCAGCAAGTCTCTTCTTATATTCTTAGGATGCTGGACTAGATGGACCACTGGTCTGATCCTGCAAAGCTCCTCTTATGTCCTTAGTCACAGAAGCTGAGGGTTGAACCTGGGATTGTCCACCTCCAAAGCTGGTGTTCAGACACTGAGAGGTGGTTCCTACTTGGATAGAGAAGGGGCAGAATTCCAGACAGCGAGCTAGCAAAGCAAACTTTTGCCTCCTTCATCGGCCTTCAGGTTTGCAGATGTCATGTGATCACGCTAAGAAATGGATGCTGCCGTACACCAAAAGCAACAACGACAACTGTGCAAATCTATGCAAGGTGTCTCCAGTATAAGCCTAGGATGTGTCTAACTCTAGGATTTGCATAGGATGTGCACTGTTAGATGCCTTCATTTAACATGCTTCATGGCTAAGCAGGAACACACCCCTAGCCAGGGCTCACTTCTTTTTTGTGTGCACATACTCTCACAGTTGCTTAAGAATCACAGTACAGGTTATGCTTGGTTTAGCAGAGTATAGTACAGGAATGAGGTAATGGTTATGTGGTAGAGCATCTGCTTGGCACATAGAAGGTCCCAGGTTCAATCCCTGGCATCTCCATTTAATAGGAT
The DNA here is from genome assembly GCF_001447785.1 of Gekko japonicus. Taxonomy (NCBI): domain Eukaryota; kingdom Metazoa; phylum Chordata; class Lepidosauria; order Squamata; family Gekkonidae; genus Gekko; species Gekko japonicus. Next base: position 1,508 of record NW_015182723.1, read on the forward strand.
CAGATAGAAGGTGGTGTGAAAGACCTCTGCCTGAGACCTTGGAGAGCGGCTGCCAGTCTGAGTAGACAAGACTGACCTTAATAGACTGAGGGTTTGACCCGGCATACAGAAGCTTCTTGTGGATAATGGTGCGAGGCAACTGCATAATGCTGCATTTCATTCTGCATATGTCACGCACCACCTCAAAACATGCA
>NW_015182724.1:0-1809 GCF_001447785.1 Gekko japonicus
GGGATTGTCCAGCTCCTCCTGCATTTCAGATGGACATGGATTGGCCTCATTGCTTCAGATGACTATGATGGAGAAAGCTTCACCCATATGTTGGCATTCTTGCTTGAACAAACTAACATTTGTGTTGCCTTCAGGCACAGAGTTCCAGAAATGGCCCTTCGAAATCACAAAAAAATTTCAAATCTACATTCAGCCCTTCTTTTGCCTGAAGTGAACGTGATTGCTGTCAGTGGAAATTCTCAGTCATTGTATGTCTTGCAATATCTCTTAGACCTTTATGAATTTCATATCCACCATCATATCGGAAAAGTTTGGATCACAACAGCTCAGTGGGATTTCACAAACACAATCCGCATGGACGGTTTCTGCACATCAACTTTCCAGGGCACATTAAGTTTTTCAGGACACAAAAATGTAGTGAAAGGATTCCAGGACTTTCTTCAGACCTTAGAGCTCGATGAGGCACTAATGTATTTTGTCTGCATTTTCTGGCAAACAGCATTCCAATGTTGCCTTTCCCCTAAGAATATCAACAAGTGCAAAATTTGTACAGGGAATGAAAAATTGGACAGCCTGTCTAGGTTTATGTTTGAGATGCAAATGAATGCTCAGAGCTACAGTATTTATAATGCTATCTATGCTATAGCCCATGCTTTGGATGCTGTATACTCGTCCAAGCCAAAATCAATGGCAGATAAAAGGAAATCTGATTATACAAAAGTTCAGCCCTGGCAGGTAAAGTTGTTACATGGGGGGGGGGGGATCTGGCTGTTGTGAGTGAAATTGTGTCTGAAGTCTGAACATGGTTACCCAAACTGTCTCTCTGGATATGCTGAGGTAGAGAAAGAAATACAATATCCATGCGTTACTTCATTTATACCCCAACTTTCTCCCCACTGACCCAAAGCATCTTACATCTCCTTCTTCTCTTCCATTTTATCCTCATAATGACACTGTGACTTAGGCCTGTAATGCATGTACAACTTACTGCAGAGAATCCAAGCAGTCAGACCTTTAAACTTGACTTCAGATATCATTCTTTTTTCTCTGGTATATTTATTCTGCAGCTACAACCAAAAAGGCCCAACTGCTCGGATTCTCTGCAGTAAGCTGTGTGTGCAGCCCAGCCTGGATTGCTGTGCCTGTGAGGAGCCAATGGCTCCCCACAGGCACAGCTCTATGCTGCCTCCTCCTGCTGCCTGGTTTAAACCAGGCCGTAGGAGAGGGCAGACAAGCTGGGCTTGCTCAGCCTGCAGGGAGTTCCCTGGCAGGCACAGATCTGTGTTGGCTTCTCCTGATACCTGGTCTAAACTGGGAGGCAGGAGAGAGCAGCCCAGCTGGGAGTCATTCCTTTCTTTTTTACAGTGATCTGAGACTGAAACAGCAAGGGACACACAGATGAATGGCAGAAGGTACATGGGTGGCTGAACAATCTGGATGCTGGGGTGGGAGTGGCCTACGAGGGGCAGGAAAAGGGTGGTGGAATCTGTGGGAGTCCGTATGCTTTTGAATTACCTTTGGCGTGGAAGGGAAGCAAGGGAAAAATCAGCACAAAAGCACTCTCAGAAAATCTGGGGAAACAATGAACGGAAAGTGAACTGAGTGCTGAAGAGAGGGAAAACAATGCAAGAGGAAAAAGAAGACCCAAAGAAAATGTACGGTGAGAACAAGGCAAAGCACTCATGCATAATAGGCCATAATTTAGCCTGAGATGTTTGTCTGGCCCAAGTTCCCCCACAAAGGTACCATGGCAAAGTGAAAACACAAACTTGGATCTTCCAGATCCTAGCCCAACATTCTTAACACTGC
>NW_015182725.1:0-1882 GCF_001447785.1 Gekko japonicus
AGTGGTAAATTGATATAAAGATATTCTAGTGCCATCTTTTTATTAAAAAACTGCAAAGGCCCTGGATGCCTGGGGAGTAGAGGGTGGCTACTTTTGGGGACTTGGGCAAGGGAACTGCAGGGAAACCTGCCATGCAGATGCTCCAGTACTGCTGTGTTTTATCTGAAGCCCTGCCAGCAACAGGGAAGCCACAAAGTCCCGGCCTGGTGTAGAAGACACCAATGTTCCCTCTAAGCTGCAAAGTCTTGTGAGCAAAAATTCTACTTTGTGAGCTGCTGGCATTAAAAGTTTTGAGCGAGCGATTTGGCCACTGAATAAATTAGTTTGCTCTGGAGCCCTCCTTCCTGAGCTAAGACAAAAATTTGTGAGCCTGTGAGCCAGAGGCTAAAAAAAACTGTGAGCTAGCTCACACTAACTCAGCTTAGAGGGAACACTGGAAGACACCTTTGGCAACTTTGAATGCAGTAAGCAGCCACTTAAGTTTGCCTCTGCTTGCAGAGAAGCTGCATCACTTGCTGCTGTCTGTAAAGGTTGCTGCTTCAATGGCACATGAGCAGGGGCCAGGGGAAAAGATGGCAACCACCCATATTACTTACACCAGGGGAGAAACACCTGGGTGTGAACAAGCCCCAGTTTAGGGGAACCAGGTCTACAGAAATCAGCTGGGTGTGCTTGCAAGTGTGGACCAGCCTTTGGGCTCTGGAGTTAGGCTTGCCAACTTTCAGCCAGGGCCTGGAGATCTCCTGGAATTACAGCTGATATCTATACTACAGAGATCAGTTCCCCTGGAGGAAATGGCTGTCTTGGGAGGGTGGACTTTTCCCTGTCTTCCTCAGGATGGAAAATTGGTGGGAAGGCAGCAATTCTCAGCATATCGACTGACAGGCTGGTTTTTCTGGCCTCATCCTGGATGGCCCAGGCTAGCCGGATGTCATCAGGTCTCAGGTCTCTTTCTCAATAAAACTGGTAGGAAGCCAGTAGATCTGTCCTGGGGCACATTGATCCAGAGCCAAGCACTTCTGAAGTCAGTGCTTTTGTTTTGGGGTTTTTTGGTCAGGTCATAGCTGAGTTATGGGGACCCCGTAGGGCTTTCAAGGCAAGAAACGTCCAAAGGTGGTTGGTTATTGCCTGTCTCTGCATCACAACCCTGGACTTCCTTGGTGGTCTCCAGTGTTCCCTCTAAGCTGAGTTAGTGTGGGCTAGCTCACAGTTTTTTAGCCTCTGGCTCACGCATTTTTGTCTTAGCTCAGGAAGGGTGGCTCCAGAGCGAACCAATTTATGCAGCATCCAAATTGTTCACTCACAACTTAAATGCCAGTAGCTCACAAAGTAGAATTTTTGCTCACAAGAGACCACAGTTTAGAGGGAACATTGGTGGTCTCCCATCCAAGTGCTGAACAGGGCCGACCCTTCTTACCTGCCAAGACCTGATGAGATTGGGTTGGCCCAGGGCCCATCTGGATCGGGGCTCAATGGGACATTTCTTGAGTGGGCTAGGAATGCCCGGGGGGGGCATGTACCTTTCCTTAGAAGCAGCTCCCAGTGATGTCAATGGGACTTACTTCTGAGTAAATGCAACATGTGCACCTGGCTCACCCATGCCCTTACACTGGAGGCACCGTAGACCTCCTTGGAAGTAAGTCCCACTCAACTCTGTAGGGCCTGCTTTCAAATGAACAGGCTGTTTTCAAGAAGCCCCATCAACCATTACAGGGCTTCCTTTGAGTAAGCACACGTCAATACAAAGTTGGGAGTCCAGTGGTATCTTTAAGAGAAACAAAGTTTAATTCTGGGTATAAGCATGGAAGCTGACACCCAGAATGAATCCGGCTTGATCGGAGTGGATGTAATCCCCTATTATTTGCTGCATACGCCTGGCCAA
>NW_015182726.1:0-1800 GCF_001447785.1 Gekko japonicus
AGTACATTTATGTGTTTATAATTTTTTATTGATAGCCCACATAAAAAAAAATGTCATTATGAAGCATGAGACATTCTATGGTCAAGGCAACTGGAGTCGGAGGACAGAACTGGTAGGGAATGTGAACCACAAACAACGGCCTCGGCAAGGTGCAGCGGAATGGCGAGCAGGATGATACCTAGAACAATCGTTGCGTCGGACTGCCCCCCTGTTCCATTATCACAGACCCTCCTGGACTGTTTGACTTAACTATGGTTCTCACCTCATTATAAAAATGCCCTCTTGACTATTTCTTTTTTTCCACATTCTGCAGAATGATGTGGTGGGGGCTTCCTGATCCCATCACATCGGCCATTCCACCACAAGGGAGATTCCACGAGGAATGTGTATGAACACTGCCACCAGGGCCTTTTCCAGCTCAGCTGAAGGCATTACCAGTTCTCAGATATTATGATTCTGCTTGGCATTGCTACAGTGGCTTCGGTCTTCCTGCATGCTTTCACTTGATTAGAACAGTTCCTCTAAACAAGGCATCAACTCAGCAGGCTATCCTTTTAAGACACCTTAATAGATTCTATTCCTGTTTCCTGCTTCATAGCATACTTGCAAAACCCACAAGAAATACTTCATGCTTCTATATAGTATACTTAACCGGGTGGGGAAGGCGGTGTGGTATGGGCCAATCTTGTCAGAACTTGGAAGCTAAGTAGGGTTGGTACTTGGAAGGGAGGCCACCAATGAGGATTCTGTGGAGGAAGGCAATGGCAAACTACCTGTACTTGTCATCAGTGTTCCCTCTAAGCTGAGGTAGTGTGAGCTAGCTCACAGTTTTTAAGCCTCCGGCTCACACATTTTTGCCTTAGCTCAGGAAGGATGGCTCCAAAGAAAACTAATGTATGCAGTAGCCAAATCGCTCGTTCACAACTTTAATGCCAGCAGCTCACAAAGTAGTGTGTGTTTTTTTTGCTCACAAGACTCCACAGCTTAGAGGGACCATTGCTTGTCATATGCCTTGAAGGACCCTTGCTGGGATATCCACAAGGAAGCTGAAACTTGGTGGCACCTCTCTCTCTCTCTCTCTCTTTCTCACACACACACATACTTCATGGGAATGTGCACTTTTCCAGGCTACTGTATGGAGTTTTAACCTATAAAAATCATTTTAAGAAGCTCATTTCAGGTCCAAAGCAGTCTTTCTGAATGGTTACATACTTCCATTGCTAGGCTGTTTATCTAGCTGCTGGATCTGAGGCACAAGACAGCCACCATTGCCTGTTGACCTCAATGGCTTTAAATTCAGAGCTTCTCAACACCTCTTGGAGAAATGTTAGACAGATGAAGAGTATTCCCACAGAAAGGAAGTTTTGCTCAATATGGCTGCCCTAGCTAGACAAAACTCAAAGTATGTTAGCCTTCTCATTGTAGGACTCACATGGCCAGACTAACAGTCAGTACACACTTTGATCCCCAGAGGGTTAAATGAGTGCTCTTACTATTATAATGAAGGGAAAAAGTTGGCCACAATGGATCTGCACAGATAAGTCTTTTTCTGGTTAATCTGCAGAGAGTTGAGGGCTTTTGGAAAAGAGATTATCTCTGACCCATAATGATCAGAATCGCATGCAGAGCCTGATGTTACATGCAAAAATTAAGTATAAAGCAAGTCAAATTAAATACCAGAGATAGTGAAAAGTCAAACAAATCACAGTGATGAGAGAGGCTACCTTGAGGAACGCAGCATTCTTGCCAACTGAATCCTGAAATTATGATTTTACAAGGGGGGACCCGCGATACTCACGG
>NW_015182727.1:0-1824 GCF_001447785.1 Gekko japonicus
CACACCTGCTCACCCACCTGTATGGCCCTCCACCACTGTGTGTCCTTCCCCTGTAAGCCTTCCTGCTACCTCTTCTCCCAGCCACATGCATCACCTGTGTAATGATTTCATGTTTTAGTGTGTGTGTTTCTTTAAATGTTTCGTTGGACTGCAGCAATGTAAGGAGAGTGATAGGTGAGATGTGATTAGCTGATGACTAAGAGTGTGGGAGGAGGGGTGTCTCGGAGGTGATTCTGTGTTTTTGGAGAGACGAGTGTGAAGGATTTTTGTTTTTTAGCCTGTATGGCAAAAGAAGCAGTTTAAGTCTATCCTGAGTGGCTAAGACAAACGGTTTAGCCTGGGTGGCTAACAGAGGCAGAGTTTAGCCTGTGTGGCTAAGGCTGTCAGAGTTGAGTTTTGGCGTTTTGGGAAACAGTTTGTGATGCCCATCTTTATCAGTTATATTTATAAATTCCTTTCTTCAACAACAGTTCAAAAATACCCAGAAACATATTTTATTCTTTTATAAATACATCATTATTTATTTAAACTTATCCCAGCAGTCAGAACAGTCCTTCCTCAGGGTCACATAGTCCCCTGAAGTGCCCAGACACTGGGTCATTCTACCATAATAGAGAGAACTGGAATTTTTAATTCCTGGTGGCAGCGGTAATCTACCAAGTTTATGTGAACAGAGTGGGTTATAAAGGAAAAACAGTCTCCCCAATAAAGAGGTCATCACAACCTGCAAGCCCTTTCCCCCAGTGCTGCCGAGTAGCTCATGCAGCCAGAGAGCATGGCAGCCACATGGATAGTAGAAGAAGAAGAAGAAGAGAGTGGATTCACACCCCACCCTTCACTTGGAGTCTCAGAACGGCTTACAATCTCCTTTCCCTTCCCCTCCTCACAACAGACACCCTGTGAGGTAGGTGGGACTGAGAGAGCTCTGACAGAAACTGCTCTTTTTCAAAGACAGCTCTATGGCTTGCCCAAGGTCATCCAGCAGCTGCAAGTGGAGGGGTGGGGAATCAAACCCGGTTCTCCCAGATTAGAGTCCGCGCACTTAACCACTATACCAAACTGGGTAAGTGGGCCCTGATGGAAGGTCTGGACATCGGTAGCCACCCCACTATGGGGCATGCTAACCAGTGTTCCCTCTAAGCCGAGTGAGTGTGAGCTAGCTCAGGGTTTTTTAGCCTCCGGCTCACACGTTTTCGTCTTAGCTCAGGAAGGATGGTGGCAGAGCAAACTAATTTATGCAGTCGCCAAATTGCTGGCTCACAACTTGAATGCCAGCAGCTCCCAAAGTATGATTTTGGCTCACGAGACTCCACAGCTTAAGAGGGGGCATTGCCAATGCCAGCCCTGCCCCCATTTATCAAAGCGGGCTTTCACGCACCCTGAGTCAGACGCGACCGTCCTGCAGGCAGGGTGCCCATTTCGGATTGGCATTGTGGCAAAGGGTTGCCGGCCTCCAAGTGGGGGCTTGAGATCTCCCAGAATTACAGCCGATCTCCAGCCCATAGAGATCGGATTTCTTTGAAGAAAATGGCTGTTTTGGAGGGTGGACTTAGACCTTGCCGGCATTAGACCTTGCCGGGCTCCCTCCCCTTCCCCAAGCCCCGCCCTCTCCAGGCTTCACCCCCAAATCTCCAGGAGTTTCTCAAGCCAGAGTTCTCAACCCTATTCTGTGTCAGGCTCCCCACAGCATCAAGGCAGTACACTCTTGTAGAAAGGGGTTACTTTATTTGAAGCTATAAGGGCATGTACAGAATCACTGTTAGGTATGAGAGACATTCAAAGAGCATGGCATTTGAAAAGCTGAGGCCCAATTGCAGGAGTTCC
>NW_015182728.1:0-1741 GCF_001447785.1 Gekko japonicus
TTGTTATTTCATTAAGCAGCCCAGTTATAGCAGACCAAATTATCATTCATGCCCGTATATCACTAGTAAAGAAAACACAATTTTTTTTGCAAAATATTTCTAACAAAAAACTTATTTATGAAGACATTCTATTTACCTAAATAATTTACGTCTTATTCCTAATTGTTCTAATTCTGAAAAACAGCTATTTAAGGATCAAATTTTATTGTCTTTTAATCATATTTTGGTTGGTAATTGTTCTTTCAATGAGAGGCGTTATTCTAAAACCTACCCAGATTAATCATTCTTAGACATTTTAACCCATATACTATCAATAAAGACACTGCAAACATCTATATCCAGCAACACACTGTTCAGAAAGGAGGGGGGAAATTGCCCACCCCCATAAAATTAAACTTCCCACAAATTACTAACTTCCTTATTTCCCCCCCACAATAACATTAGAGACCTTTCCTTGTATTTTCAAAAACAATATATACCCAAGGAAGAAACAAGGATTCTACTAAACACCGAGCATAGTTTTTGTTTCTTTCTTCTTCCCCATCTTTCAGTAATCTCCTTTTTCCTTTCAGTATCTTTTAAATGTCTTGCATCTTTGTACTCATGAAATTTCAAGTCCAAATCTTTTCTTCCATGTTTCAAAAAACCATTTCTCAGTCCTTTGTCCACATTGAATTTCCCTGCACAGTCCTCTTCTCCTCTTTTTTTTGTCTTATTCTTTTTTCTCCCTAGTATTTCTGATGGATACCATTTCATTATCTTTTTTTCTAAAATAGAGGTTTTTTTATTTCTTTTGGATCACATCTTGAAGCTTCATTATTCTCCAGGGTCTTTTTTCCCATAGATACCGACTGGTTAACAAACAGCTCTCTCGTCTCCTCCTGAGAGTAATTGGAGTCCTCAACAAAGCTCTGAATACGTTGAGCATGTTCTCCATTTTCTTCCGTGTTTTGACTTACACTTTGAGAATTTTCAGCCAGGTTATTACAGGCATCCTTTACCGCTTGTGTAATTTCCTTCAGCAAAAAATTCCAAAATTGTTCCCAAGTAAAGCTACTAACTAACTAATGTCTCTGGGTCTAGCTTTTCATTATCAACTCCCGGCTCTATTTTACAACGCGAACACACATACACTTTCAGTTCTCAACAATCTTTTTGCACTCATTTTACTTTATTGACACTCTACTGGTCTCCAGGTTTAAACTTCCAGCAAACAGTAGCAGTTCAGACAGGACAAAAGAAAAATGTTTTTACCCCCATCATTTTGCCAGGAATCTCTTCTCCAAACATTTCAAAGCCGCTTTCTTATATTTGGAGATATCTCTCGGGGTATTAAAGACCAAACTCGACTCGGTTTTAACTTGATCTTACGCAGTATAGTGTCTTCATTGCAATGTGTTTCTTATTTTGTGCAATATATAAGTTAAAAATGGCTGGTCGCTGCTAAGAAAATCATGGCAGCCATGTTTTCTTCACATCTTCTCTCTTGCTTCAGGGCAAAACTGCAACACCCCCGTGATGTGCTATCAACGGGGGTGGCCAAAAAAACCCCCTGCTACTATGCCTCCCTCCAGGAGGTAGAGCAGAGGCCCCCCCCCGCTCATGCAGGGGACCCCAAAAGAATGAATTGGAAACAGATGGCTCAGGAGCCTCCTGAGACATGTCCGTTCACAGCACCACGCCGGAAGCTCCCAGTTGAATTCACTTCTGAGTTCTGTGCCAGACAATCCAGGCAACATTA
>NW_015182729.1:0-1668 GCF_001447785.1 Gekko japonicus
GTCGATATGGAAGGGCAAGAAGAAACCAGGGACACCCTTTTTCTGGTGCTGGGCCAAACACAATCAGGTACGCTACAGAGGTATAGTTATGCTATGGAAATCTCAGGCATGTGGACCTCAGTTTCATCCTCAGCACAGCACTTAGACAGCCCTGGCTCCGTGCTTGAAGACAAACTTAGACAGATCATGAGAGGGAGGGCAGGAAGGGTTGCCTCAGTGCTTAGTTCTCATGGCCCTTTCTTAACATGCCCAGGGAAATGCTGATGGCCACTTTGGGGTCAGGAAGCAATCCTGGAGGGTTTTTTGTCATCTTCTGGGCGTGGAACAGCGCTCACTGTGGGGGTGGAGGGGGAGGTGTTTGTGAAATTCCTGCATTGTGCAGGGGGTTGGACTAGATGACCCTGGAGGTCCCTTCCAACTCTGTGATTCTATGAAAGATGCAAGTTGCTTACACTTCAGTCATTACAGAGTTAAATGTTGTTTGTTAGGAAACAGGATGTTACGTTACATAATGTATTCAACGGCGGGAAAGTTTGTTGGAGTTGTTTATCCTAATGAAGTGACCTGTAGCCTTTGTACTGGTCAACTTACATCTTGTTTGTGGAAATGCTTTGATCTAGCATTCATGTATTCACAAGGTTTATGGCCCTTTGTGTGAACCAAAGAGGTAGTTCTCTTCTAGAAGCCGAGAGAGATAACTAGAAGCCGAGAGAGTAACTGCAAGCATGTAACTTTTCATTTTATTTCTTTTATCCAAAGTACCATACCCATGTTTTATTTTGTTTTCATAGTAAAGATATTTTTCTTGTACTAAGTGTGGCTCTTGTGTTTGCAATACGACCATCGACCCTGAATCAAAGAATCCCAACAAAGAGGCACAGCTCCTGGGTAATAAAAGGCATGAGAAGGCAGCTAAAACAGGTGGCAACCCGAGACAGGGCCTTCTCGGTTGTGGCACCAAAACTTTGGATCACTTTCCCCAGGGAGTTTCGCCTGCCTCCCTCTATCAGTGTCTTTTTTACCAGCAGGTGACGACTTCTCTGTTTCATCTCTCACAGCCCCAGTCGTGGTTAGTAGCCCTCCTCCCAGGTCCTGGTGCTGTTTGCTTATGTGTTTTTTAATGAATTATTTTATACATTTAACTGTACTTTTAATGGCTTAAACGTTTTAGTGTTTTTATTTCCGCTGCCTCGTGGACCCTGATCAGGCGGAAAGGCGGCATAAAAATGTTTTAATTAAATGGACCATCTTACAACTATTGCCATCTGCACTTTGCTATTGTACTCAATCTGCACTTTATATGTTATTGTTGAATTTTATCTGTGTTTTATTGTAATTTGAACTCATTGTACGCCGCCTTGAGCCTGCTTGTCAGGCAAGGCGGGATATAAATCAAAATAAATAAATAAATAAAGGCCTTTCTGTAACCCGACTCACTGCAGAAGGAAGAGGGGGGCCCACGACACAGGGAAGCCAGCAAGCTAGCAAGCAGTCTGCCGGGTCTACTAGCCCCCTCCCCTCCAGGCCCACCCACAGTTCCAGGCCTGTTGCATCTGGCCCTTACATACGAGAAGGCCACGCAGCCCACTCCACGGGTGGATGACCACTGCTGTGCCACGGCAATCCGTGAGGGCACCGGGCCACTTGGAGATGCCACCACAGCCCGGG
>NW_015182730.1:0-1728 GCF_001447785.1 Gekko japonicus
TAATGTTTTAACTATTTTAAATTATATCTAAATGTTGTACACTGCCCGGAGCCCCAAGAATTGGTTTTACCAATGCCTTCCTCTGCAAAGTCTTCCTTGGTGCTCTAAATGAAATTTGCTGCCAAAGGAGGGGCTCCTTTGCAGCAGGCCAATCGTTTTTCAATCGATTAATCAAACAGATTAGTTTGCTAACAGTACAGTCCTAAGCAGGCCTACTCAAAATCCTACTCAGGTTTATTCAGTGGGGCTTTGGGCGATACTGCATCTAGTATTCGCTCCACATTTTCTCAACTGGGAGGAAAAAGTGCAGCTCCAAACCACACTCAAATACCTCGGGGCAATGCCGTACTGACTGCAAAGTCACCCCTGAATGGCCATACATTTATGCAGAAGGTACCATAAAACCCGATGATCAAAGGAAGTGAAAGCCGCATGCAATGCACAGGGGAATTTCTGTTTCATTGTAAAATATATTCAAGATATTTCATAGATGGTACTGGACCCCTGAAAAGCTATCCAAAGCACATAAAACTGCCAATAAAAACTGCTGGAGATGTAAAAACAACGTAGGGACGTTCCTCCACATGTGGTGGAACTGTGAAATAATATATAAGTTTTGGAAAAACGTAAATGATATGATAACTGAAATGCTGCATATAAGTTTAGTACAGAATCACCCTTTCTGACAGGAAAGTGTTCTTAGGATTGCATCTTAGACGTTGCAGATCTTATTACAGCCCATTCAGACAGCTGTCAAGAGATGAGCATGCATATGGGAACCAACACGTTCTGTTTTACGCTCTGGGTTTTTATGGGCTGTTTTTTTTAAATGGTTTGTTAAATTTCATGTTTTTATGACTCTGCCATGTTTTGCAAGCAGGCCTCTGAAGCGGTGGCATAGGAACCTTCTAAATAAATGATCAAGTCTGTTAGTGATAATCTATTCACAATAAGAAAGATGACATCTTTAGCAGTTGAACAAACTTCTGTGCTAAAATTAAATCATTGTTAAAACCCAAATATTGTCTTAATCATTTATCAAAATCTAAGTTTTATTCTTACTAAATGATTGCTAACATTAGAGAAGTTCTTGTTTATTCTTTCAAAGAGAGAACCCACCCCCAAACGCTGTAACATTGATGTTCTATTGTCTGCTTCTATGTTTGAAATATGTATTCTTACTAATAACATCTGATTTTGCTTGTTGTACATAACATCCCATAATATTTGATAAATTTGATAAATCTATATTTTCCGCTACCCCTCTTCCCTTTTGTACCCCACTTTTTTTGAGAAAATAATAATAAAAAATTAATCATGTCCTTCATAACATCTGTAAAATGGGTAGGGCTGTTGAAGAAGAAAGGAATAGGACCCCCAGGTGTGAGGATCTCCTTGCTATTTAGAATGCTTGTTTCCTATTCAATTTTTTTTAAAAAATCCAGGTCCAGATACAAGCCAGGAAGGTCCTCCTTGTGTCTTTCCCTTCATCTACAATGGCCTGAACTACAGCAGCTGCACAGAGGATGGACGGACGGATGGAAAGCTCTGGTGTTCCACCACCAGCAACTACGATGTAGACAAGCAATGGACTTTTTGCACCGTCACAAGTAAGAGCCCAACGGAAGGGAATTCGTGGTTGAACACACAAAGCTGCCTTATGCTGAGTCAGACCACTAGTCCCTCAAAGTCTCCATTCTGTGATGTCTCCTTGTATATTTAGGAAGT
>NW_015182731.1:0-1776 GCF_001447785.1 Gekko japonicus
TGCCTCACAGGTTTGTTGTTGCGAGGATGGAGTACAGGAGAATGCTGTGGAAGCCAGTTTGGGGAGGAAAAGGGAGGGGGGTATAAATATCTAAAAATAAAGAAACATTCTGGCATGGCATGGCATAGCCAACCAAGTGAAAATAGCAATAAGGGACAGGAGCACCACAATACAGAGTACAGAGCGGTTAAAACTGACACCATAAAAACACACCCATTGAATGGTGAAGTCCATCCTTGACTGTGGCAGAACCATCTGCCCAAATGTCAGCAAAGTGGGATAACATAACTGGGAGATACATAGCCGCCGCCAAGTAGGAGCGACTGGGGGGATGGGGTGGTCAACTGGGGTGAAGGTTCTGCATCCTTTAATGCCTTACATTGCATTCCTCCTCCCCCTTGTTTGATGTAATTGGGCAGGCAGATGCAGATGACGGTTTGCTGCTGCCATGAGTAGTTTGGCCTTTCAGCAGAGAAATAGGCAAAGCTCTTGAATCTCACCTATTGTGAGGCAGATGGAGAGAAAAATAATACGAGGGCAGGAAATACCGGGAGGAAGAGGAATGGGGGTCTTTGGGTGTGAAGAAATAACATTGTATTTTAGTATCCGGACTGCCATTTGTGCACAAAGTATACAAGCTTTCCAGTTACTCAGAGCTCTTCATCAGGCATGATGGGCAGGGCCACAGATGGGCTATAGAACTCATGCTTTGCATGCACAACATCCCAAAGTGCAATCTTTTGGTAAAAGCCTGAACTCATTTCCGTGCTTGAGTGTTCTGTGGCAAGCAGGAGGCGTTAGATACAACTTAAATATTTTTAGAGGCTGAACTGACAGTTGCAATGGATTTGTGCTGTATAACTGGTAGTATTTCAAGATGGGTAGCTGTGTTTGTCTGTCTGTAGCACTAGAAAAGAGTAGCACGTTAAAGACCAACAAAATTTGTGGCAGGGGATGAGCTTTCCTGAGTCACTGCTCACTTCTTCAGATACAGCTAGTCACAGTCATTAGTCTTGAAGGGGATGCTACACTTCTGTTTTAAGTTTTCTTATGGAGAGCACTTCTGTACTGGTCTGGATTAAGTGTGTATATGTTGGGTACACTGTGAGAAGACAAGAGTCACTGGGACAGACATTAATAATAACCAAATAAGCGCAAAACTCTGCGCGACCCGGAGGCCACTTCCACTGAAATCAGTGCGATTTTTAAGCCAGCGGAAAGTAAGAACGTGTTACCCAAGAGGGAGGGAGTAAACAAAACGCGAATATTCAGAGTCCCACCAGCCTAATAACTACAGCGAACCCTCTCAGGTTTGCATTTGATTCCGAAAAGACAATGAATGAGCACGCCCTGCGGAGACGTCACTTTGCAACCGGGCCCTGATTGGATCGTGAGAGACTTGATTCGCGCCGGGGGAAAGGTTCTTTCCACCAATAGGACGCTGGCGCGCGCATGAACACTCCGGAGAATTCTAAAGACTCGCTATACGACGGCGGGATTTTGGCGCCGGCTGCGTTCTTTCCCTCTTCGGCTTTCAGCGCTCCCACCCCCGCCCTCCGCGAGAAGGAGACGCGTGACGCAGGCTTGGGAGGCGGGGCCATCCGGCTTTCACTTTGGCGCCTGTTTCGAAGAGCGGCTTGGCTGTCTTTGGAATGTCAAGGGCCCTTCACTGAGGGGGAAACGCAGAGAGAGGGATGGCGGCCGGAAAGGGACAAGCAGGTGAGGTAGGTGATACTTTTGTGATCGTGTGAGAAGGGAAGTTGTGTGACGAAGCGA
>NW_015182732.1:0-1783 GCF_001447785.1 Gekko japonicus
ATTTAACAGTGGTGATGAAGGTGGGATCCCATTGAGCCATCCCAGAGCCCATCTGCACCACATCGTGCATCGAGCTCCATTGCCACGCACATCGCATCACAACTGGGACCATGACTGCTGCTCCAGGTCATCTGCCGGAATTTGACCTGGGTGGAATGGCTCAAGTACTTCATATTATTCCAGGACATTGAGGGCAAAGAGGAGAAGAAGGCTCTCCTGCTCAGTTCCTGCGGGATCGCAACCTTGAGGCTAGCCCAGGGCCTCATTGCGCCCACCACGCTTGAGGCGGCCACTTACAATGCCCTCATCAAGGTGCTCACTGACCATTCCGCATCTCAGCCAAACAAGATGGCATGCAACGTGGACTTCTACATGCTCCACCAAAAGTCCAATGAGATGGCCACCAACTTCGTGGTGGACCTTCGCAGACTGGCCCTCACATGCAAGTTCCCGAGCCTCAACGACGCCCTCCTCAACCGGTTTGTGATAGGCATCCAAGAGGAGAAACTCCTCCCAAAGCTCATTGGCCACGAGGAACTCACCCTGGTAAAGGCGCTACTCGAGGCTATGCCTGATAAAATTAAAGTGACTGTGCTTATAGAGGGGGTGCCTTGCAAGATGGAACTGCACACGGGGTCCTCCATCTCTATCATCTTGGAAGAGACTCTCCGGAGGCGCTGTCCACAGGGGGGTCCCCGCCTTAGATCCACTGGCTTCATCCTCTGGGACTTTCAAAAGAAAAAGGTGGCCATTAAGGGGTGGGGCAAATTCCACCTGAAGTACAGACAGTTTGAGGGAATTTTGGACAGTGGTGGTGGAAGGGCAACTCACCAGCTTGCTTGGACTGTCCTGGTTTGCATCCTTGGGATTCAAAGTAATGGGGGTGCACCACATCCAGCCCTTGGACTTCAGTAATGTGTGTGACGAATTCCCTGCCATCTTCGATGGGACCCTCAGCCGATACACAGGCCCCTCTGTATCGCTCAAACTCAGTCCCAAGGTGCAGCCCATCCGCCTCAAGACCCGGAGAGTTCTGTTCATGCTCAAGCCCAAAACTGAGGTGGAGCTGGACTGTTTGGTGCCACAGGGAGTTTTAGAGCTGGTTCCCCACACCACCTGGGAAACCCCCATCATAACCTCATAACCCCAATAAAGCCAAATGGGGATGTCTGCATTTGTGCAGACTACAAATGTACAATCAACAAGGTGTAGAGGGACCACACTTACCCAGTGCCTGTGGTCAGCCATGTCCTAGCGACAGTGGCGGGGGCCAAGGTCTTTGGTAAATTGGACTTGGCCCAAGCTAACCAACAACTCCTGGTGGGTGAGCCAACTGCTGAGGCACAGACCATTGTCACACACCGGGGTGCTTTCAGAGTCAAGCGATTGCAGTTTGGAGTGAGCGTGGCCCCAGGGATCTTTCAGAACTTAATGGACTCTCTTTTGAAAGGCATCTCTGGGGTCCAGCCATTCTTCAATGATGTATCGATAGCCGCCCCCACGGAAGAGGACTTTGCCAACCACCTACACGCCATGCTGCAGTGATTCAATTCTGCCAGGTTGAAGGTGAAGCAAGAGAAATGCAGAGAAATGCCTCCTGGGGGTCCCCCATGTAGTGTTCCCGGGGCTCTCTGTGGACACTGATGGGATCCATCCGGCCCCCGAAAAGGTTCACACCATCACAAACGCACCCACTCCCACATCCAAGGCTGAGCTGCAGGCTTTCTCCATCAACTCGGATCCGGCCCCTGCAAACCAAATCCTAATGATGGAGGACCTGCTG
>NW_015182733.1:0-1745 GCF_001447785.1 Gekko japonicus
GCAGAAACACCTCGAGCCGGCCCTGCCTACAGCCATTGAGAGACCAGGGAGGGGGGACTTGTATCCTGGTTACAGCCCCGTCCTCTCATGAAGGAGTGTGTTCCACACACAAGCACACATTTCCACACAGCTGAAGGTTCTCCTCGGATGGCGGCATGCTGTATTAATTTACTCTGCCCCACGCTGGTTGCTGAAGCTGGCTTGTTAGTAAACTACCCATGACTGCTTCCTTCTTTCTTTAGAATAAATTGGAATGTGTGAGCTCACCACGGATCTGGTTGTACTTAGGGTGGAAGAGATGCAAGCCAAGCCGCTGCAACGACAGTAAATATCTGGGAAAGGGGTGATGGGAGTGAACGCTGGCATGATATGCATTCACGCACATGTGCGCTAGGGATGTGGTTTTTCAAATTTTCTCCACGAAACCCTTTCCCATCAAATTTATTTGCTGCAGAATGTAGGCCCGTTACAGAGGATTGAGGGTCGGGTTCTCATGTCAAACCACGGCCAGGCTTGTCAAGTCTTACCTATTGCTGTCTACTCCACATTTAGGTATGCCACTTATCCACAGCTTGTGGGGCATCTCTCAGGAATGCTCCTCTCCTCCTGACCCTGTTTGATGGAGCAGCAGGAGGAAACAGTGAAGACATGTTTTTAGGGTTTCCAGATCCCCCGGGGGGGTTGGGATTTGCCTGTTTTAGGGACCCTCAATCCGCCAACCCGCCCCCAAAGTGCCTGGATTGGACCAACGTGCCTCGCAAGATGATGTCACCCGGAGGTGACGTCATCGCACTGGGCACATCGTCGGGGGATGCTCTAGCATTCAGCCTGAAAGCAGTATGGTATCATAGAGTTTCTATCCGAATGCTAGAGTGCCCCCCTGGGCAGCCTCAGTCATCTCTCCAGGCTAAACATACCCAGCTCCTTCTACCTTTCCTCATAGGACTTGATGCCTCCTCGGTTAAACTGAATATGACCAGGTGACAGGGGGTTAAACTCTTACATTGGCCCTCTTCCTTAATTCATTTGTTTGGTTTTGTTTATTTGGGGCATGACCCTGTAGAAATTAATATTGTTGTTTCTTCTCAACTACCATTCATTTCAGTGGGACTTAGGAAAATTGCCTAATGAAATGTCCTCGTTTCTTAGCCTTCTTCTGTCTCCCTCTGGCTTGGAGCAAGCACATCAAACACACAAAGAATATACATATCTTTGAGTTTTTGTTTTTTAAGAAAGGCTTGAAAAATGAAAATGGTGGTGACGGAATGTGCCATGAAGACACAGCTGACTTGTGGTTGGACATTGCCTGCCTTCGGACTCTTTTGGTGGCCTCCCATCCAAGTACTAACCAAACGTCCCTGCTTAGCTTCCCAGGTTGGGCTAGCCTGGGCCATCTGGGTCAAGGGCATGAATGAAGTGACTAATCCCTTGTAATCCCGCCCTGAGCCCGCTCGCGGGGAGGGCGGGGTAAAAATGTCATAAATAAATAAATAAATAAATAAAACTATGGCCCAGTAGGAAAATTGTCTTGACCATATAATTTTTTTACCGCAGTCTTCACAAGCTAGCCAAAGATAAAAGGTCGGGCATCACAAGCTTCCTCAGTTCTCCAGACCGAACAAAAGAATCCCACAGTTCTTATGCGCCTTGCAATACAATCCTGAACAGAGTTATACCCATTGGACTTCAAAAACATGAAGTTCTCTTATACTGAATCTGGCCCGTAGCTACAGTGGAGCTATTGG
>NW_015182734.1:0-2139 GCF_001447785.1 Gekko japonicus
GATCCCCCCTGAAATGACCTCTGATCAAGCCAACAGGTGGACTGTGGCAGTAACTTTTTTGTTTGGTTTGTTCTGTACAACAGTCCTGTAAGGTGGGGGTGTTATTCCCATGTTGTGGACGGGAGACTGAGGCTGAAAAAGTGGGCAGGAGCTAAG
The DNA here is from genome assembly GCF_001447785.1 of Gekko japonicus. Classification (NCBI taxonomy): domain Eukaryota; kingdom Metazoa; phylum Chordata; class Lepidosauria; order Squamata; family Gekkonidae; genus Gekko; species Gekko japonicus. The sequence goes on from NW_015182734.1 coordinate 157, forward strand.
GCTCGGTGGCAAAGCATAAGTCTTCTTGTCTGTAGACGTTCTCAGGTTCAGTCCCTGGCACGTCCAGATAAACAATCCCAGGTGGCAGGGGATGGGAATGATCTTTCTCTGCCTGTGACCTGTCTGAGCCACTGCCATTCGGAGCCTACCCATACGTTATGTTTTCCATGTGCCAGATCAGGGTCAGTCCCCAAAACTCTGAGGGCCAAACTAGATGTGACGGCTTCCTTGTGGCTGCCACGGGGGGAGCCGCTGCCGTTTAAAAGCGATTTAAAAATGCCGCAAGAGCCCTGCAGTGCGGTGGGCTAAGTCACTCTTGTTTCCTGCCAGTTTGGTGCAGTGGTTAAGTGCGTGGACTCTCATCTGGGAGAACCGGGTTTGATTCCCCGCTCCTCCACTTGCACCTGGCTGGATGACCTTGGGTCAGTCACAAGCTCTGGCACAGCTGTCCTTGAAAAAGAGCAGTTTGTGTCAGAGCTCTCTCAGCCCCACCCACCTCACAGGGTGTCTGTTGTGGGGAGGGGAAGGGAGAGGAGTTTGTAAGCCGCTCTGAGACTCCAAGTGAAGGGTGGGGTATAAATCCAATCTCCTCCTCCTCTTCTTCTTCTTCACACTGAAACAGCCACACCATGACTGTTTTTTTTCACATGAAAAGGCGTGTGTGTGTGGGGGTGTTGGCCCTGACCCAGATAGCCCAAGGCAAGCCCGATCTCCTCAGATCTCGGAAGCTAAGCAGGGATGACCCTGGCAAGTATTCGGGTGGAAGACCTCCAGAGAACACCAGGGCCAGGAGTCCAGAGGCAGGCTGTCAAACCACTTCACTGAATGTCCTCCGTGCCCCAGTAGGAGTCACCAGAGGTCACCATGACTTCCAGTTGTGTCTACACACACATTTTAAAAATACCAAAAATATCAAGAAGAAAAAAGGCGCATGTGTGGAGGGGAAGCAATAGTGCCTCAGCCTGATGCCCTGTGGGAAGGCCCTAGCTGAATGTTTATTCCTTTAAAATGGCAGCAGTGTCTTCATGGCAGCCACAAGGACACCATCCCCATCTAGTTTGGTCCTCAGTCAAATGATGGGTTCCCAACTTCAGACTGGAAGAGTCCCAATCAGTGTTCCCTCTAAGCTGCGTTAGTGTGAACTAGCTCACAGTTGTTTAGCCTCCGGCTCACACATTTTTTGTGTTAGCTCAGGAAGGATGGGCTCCAGAGAACAAACTAATTGATGCAGCAGCCAAATGGCTCACTCAAAACTTTAATGCCAGTAGCTCACAAAGCGGAATTTTTGTTCACAAGACTCCACAGCTTAGAGGGAACATTGGTCCCAATATTTGGGGGGGGGGTGGAGGCCGGGGAGGCCAGCGTGTGAGGGAGGGAGGGAGCCCAGCAGGGATGGGATGGGATGCCCTGAGCCCGCTTGCAGGGAGGGCGGGATACAAGTTTAATAATAAATAAATAAAAATAAATCCCACGCTTCAGAGCTGCCATTTCTTCCAGGGAAAGTGGTCTCTGTTGTCTGGATATCAGTTGCAGTTCCAAGAGAACTACTGGAGGCCGGCAAGCCTGGGTCAGACATCAGCCGCACCCGTAAGCTGCCTGCTGGGAACTTGGTGGGGGATGGTTCAGATGAGACCCTGGGGTGGGAGGAGGAGAAACGTAAGCCGCCTCCCCCTTCTGTTTTCCCCATCTGAAATGGCCCCAGACACTGTTTGCCGCATTTGGGGACTACATGTGTACTAGCGGGGCACATGTAGGCTTCCCAATGGGGCAGATAGCCACCTGGGTCTGGTTGGAGTCCGGAAAAAAGTGCGTGGGAAGGCCGCCGAAGCCTCTTCTCCCTGCATGCCACAGTCCCCATCCAAATGGGGTCCCAGTCAGCCCCGTAGCTAGCACTGGAGGCTGGCAAGCCTGGGTCAGACATCAGCCGCGCCAGCAAGCTGCCTGCTGGGAACTCGGTGGGGGATGGTTCAGATGAGACCCTGG
>NW_015182735.1:0-1176 GCF_001447785.1 Gekko japonicus
GATGACGGCAGAGAGTATGATGACGGCAGCGAGTTTAATATCGCCAGAGAGTTTGATGACGGCAGAGAGTTTGATGACGACTGAGAGTATGAGGACGACTGAGAGTATGAGGACGACTGAGAGTATGATGACTGCAGAGAGAATGATGACTGCAGAGAGTATGATGACTGCAGAAAGTATGATGACTGCAGAGAGTATGATGACGGCAGAGAGTATGATGACGGCAGAGAGTTTAATGACTGCAGAGAGTTCAATGACTGCAGAGAGTTTGATGACGCCTGTGAGTATGATGACGACTGAGAGTATGATGACGACTGAGAGTATGATGACTGCAGAGAGTATGATGAGGAGAGAGTATGATGACTGCAGAGAGTATGATGAGGACAGAGTATGATGACTGCAGAGAGTATGATGACTGCAGAGAGTATGATGAGGACAGAGAGTATGATGTCGACTGAAGGTATGATGACTGCAGAATGATGACTGCAGAGAGTATGACGACTGAGAGTATGATGACGACTGAGAGTATGATGACGACTGAGAGTATGATGACGACTGAATGATGACGACTGAGAGTATGATGACGACTGAGAGTGTATGACGACAGAGACAAGAAGAATGGAGAGACTATGACAATGACAGAGGGTATGATGACGACAGAGTATGATGACGACAGAGAGTATGACGACGACAGAGAGTATGATGACGACGACAGAGTGTATGACGACAGAGACAAGAAGAATGGAGAGACTATGACAATGACAGAGGGTATGATGACGACAGAGTATGATGACGACAGAGAGTATGACGACGACAGAGAGTATGATGACGACGACAGAGTGTATGACGACAGAGACAAGAAGAATGGAGAGACTATGACAATGACAGAGGGTATGATGACGACAGAGTATGATGACGACAGAGAGTATGACGACGACAGAGAGTATGATGACGACGACAGAGTGTATGACGACAGAGACAAGAAGAATGGAGAGACTATGACAATGACAGAGGGTATGATGACGACAGAGTATGATGACGACAGAGAGTATGACGACGACAGAGAGTATGATGACGACGACAGAGTGTATGACGACAGAGACAAGAAGAATGGAGAGACTATGACAATGACAGAGGGTATGATGACGACAGAGTATGATGACGACAGAGAGTATG
>NW_015182736.1:0-1831 GCF_001447785.1 Gekko japonicus
TGCAATACAAATTCTAATGTGCTTTAGCATTTGGGAGATCAGGAGGAGGACTGTGGCCATTGTACGATACGAAATCCATCTGAGAGACACATATTAGTAGAAAAAGTAGTAGAAGAAAAAGTAGTGGTAGTAGTGGTGGTAGTGGTAGTGGTGGTGGTGGTGGTGGTGGTGGTGGTGGTGGTAGTAGTAGTAGTAGTAGTAGTAGTAGTAGTAGTGGAGATTGGATTTCTATTCCACCCTTCACTTGGAGTCTCCGAGCAGTTTACAATCTCCTTTCCCTTCCCCACAACAGATACTCTGTGAGCTAGGTGGGTCTGAGAGAGCTCCAAGAACTCCTTCAAGAACTGCTCTTGAGACAACAGCTCTGAAAGTCCTTGTGACTGACCCAAGGTCACACCAGCAGCTGCATGGGGAGGAGTGGGGAATCAAACCCGGTTCTCCCAGATTAGAGTCCGTGCTCCTAACCACTACACCAAACTGGCTCTCCCACACTGAAATCTCCCGCCCACTCCATTTTCATCTCACCAGGGTCGTTGAACGGCACTAAGAGATAGAAATCTGGCTCTTGAAGGGTGCCGCGGCGTGAGTGAATGATCTTTCGGGCCTGGGATTTGGCTGCATTGATCTCTTCTCCCATGCTGCCAGTGGTGTCCACAACGAAGCTCAAACCTGTGGCTGGACTGATATCTAGTAATCTGACAACAAAAACAGAACTGATGGGTGAGCACTTATCTCCTGAAGAATGGAGGGGGGGAAAGACACACACAATATTAAATCTAAAATTTCTTGTCTGGTAGAAGACACAGTTCCATTTTATTGCGGGTTGGAAAGCACCTCCTGGATCTCTAGGTCAAGGTTCCTGTCACACAACAGGATAATCTATACCCAAAGCACCCCAAAGAAATTCTGTCCAACCGTGTGCTTGTTATGGAAATACCAAAACCCCAAACCTGCAGCACACTCTACAGCTGGGGCATCCCAGAACGCGATTCACCCTGCAAGCCATACCCAGACTCCACCCCAAATCTGGGACTCCACACAAGCCTGGTGTGGAGAAAGTCTGTGAAGAATCAGTGGGGCAGAGCAGCTCATGTCATAAGACATCTATAAACACTTCCAGGAATCACCCCAGGAACGGTTTGGTTTCTGCTATTCCCCCTTTGCAAAGTCTCCTCACCTCTGTTTGTGCTTTGTCCCACTTCAGTCCCTGACCAGCGGGCAGGAGCAAGGCTGAACACCCATTCAGCGCTGCTTAGATCTCGTACAAGGTCTGCCACCTGTCTTGGTGGCAAGCCCTCCTATTGCCTGAGCTGCTGCAACCTACGAAATGTTCAGAAACATTCTATCTTCTCATGGGAAACAGTGTGAGAAATAGAATGATGGCCATCACTTTCTCTAGGGAATTGGTTTTAAAAAAGATCCACACTATGGCCCTTTTCACAGTACCATTCTAAACCGGATGTTATTTGTCATTGACCCAATTTCGAGTAAAGCGATACAGGGATGGGGGTTTCATACAGCGAATTTCCTTCCATTAATGAACCGTCTCTGAAGCGCTATGGTAATTTCAAACAGTGCTGCTTTTTCCCCCCATCCTTTTTTGCCGCGCGATGTGAGCATTATAGTGCTAATCCGCAGTATCACTTTAGTGCTATAGCGGCACCATTGAGATGCATTGACTCAATGGAGTCAGTGGAGTTAATGCATCTCAAGGGTGCTACTATAGCACTCACCTTACAACGTTTTTTTAAAAGTCCGAGGAAGATCACAAGGCAAAAAATGGGTGGGGGGAAAAGCGGCCTTGTAGGAAGCGCTTTGGACATGTTAAACA
>NW_015182737.1:0-1773 GCF_001447785.1 Gekko japonicus
GCACACACACTTCGTCAGACAATGAAATATAATGAAATGTAATTTCATTGTCATTTCAATATGTGACGAAGTGTGCGTGCGCTCGAAAGCTCACGCCTTGAATAAAACTTTGTAGGTCTTAAAGGTGCCACTGGACTCCAACGTTGTTCTGTTCCTCTGTAGGAGAGCAATGAAGCAGATGGTAAAGAGGGATGAGTCTGCTTAGAAACAACTGTTCTCGAAACCTGAACAGGTGGGGACAAAACTGTATGCTGTACCTCTGATGAGACACTCACAAATGATTTAGCGAGGGACATTTCTGAATTATACCAGTACTTTTCGGCAAATATGTGTGTGTGTGTGTGTGTGTGTGTGTGTGTGTGTATTCCCTTTAAAAAAAACCTTCCATGTGATCAAAATAGAAAACATATTTGCCCTAAAATATTCTATAGGTGGTAGGTTTCAAAGCAGTTTTATCATCCAAAAAAGATGATAAAGGTAATTATGTGCATATGTGGTCTTCAAAAATTAACAAAGATAGCATGTGTGTAAGTGCAAAAGTGCAGAGTGAAGAATATAAGCTTACAAATGGGAACCCACAAGGACTTGCGGGAGACATCTCATTTTCCCCTCCCCCACTATTTTCTATTTCCCTTTTCTAGAAGTCCCCATACCCTCTCTCCTTTTCCCGCTTCCTTCTCTCCTGCTAGCATTGCCAACCTCCAGGTGAGTCCTGGAGATCTGGAATAACAACAGATCTCCCAACTACAGAGATCAGTTCTCCGTAGGGGTTGTAAGCTTATTACAAGAAAAGAGGGGGACTAGCTACATTTGTTCCTGAAATACTTGCTGCCTGGCTTGCAACTGATTCTGCAGAACATGCTTGAAATCACACTGTGATGGAAACATGTACATACAGTGCATGGAGTGGAGAAAGTGGATAGAGAGGACCCCTTCCCATAAGACCAGAACTCAGGGTCACTCAACGGAATTAATAGGTAAAAGATACATTCCGGACAAGAAAAGTCCTTCTTTACGCAACAGGTAACTAAATTATGGCCACAGGGACAGATAGCTTTAGAAAGGAACAAGGCAAATTGTAGGAGGCTGGGTCTGTCAATGGCTTCTAGCCATGATGCTAGGAGGCGACATCATATGACCCGTTTGTTGGCCATCCAGGGCAACTGGTTGGCCACAACATGAAACATGATGCTGAACTCAATGGAACACTGGTCTGATCCAGCAGGGCTCTTCTTATGTTCTTATGTACACGCATAAGTGCTGTCTTCCCATAAAAGCAAGGGGACTGGAGAAAACCTGCTCCCTGGCCCCAAAGTGGCAATCCGCATCTCCCTGAGCGTGTAAGAAACGGCTACAAGATCTAAGCACTGAGGCAACCCTCCCTGCCCTCCCTCTCATCATTTGCCCAAGTTCACGGAATCAGCATTGCTGTCAGGTGGCCACCTAGCCTCTGTTTAAATAATTCTGTAATTTGGAATTTTCTGTAAGCCACTGGGGATTCCTTCAGGGAGAAAAGCGACTCAGAAGTGCACCAATAAATAAATAGTTACAAATGGTGGAGACACTAGCCAGTTTGTTTTTAAATCAACTTATAAAGCTACTCGTGTAATCTATACCTTCTGCATCCATCCCACTCAGCTCCCTCCAGGGATGTTATGGAGATCTGTGGCGCTGGATTCCTGAAGCCAAGCCTGAACTTGTGTCCTGAAAAAAGAACTGGTCAATGGGGACCCAATGCCACTTTCCCCCTCCCCCATTTTATCTCCACAATAA
>NW_015182738.1:0-1806 GCF_001447785.1 Gekko japonicus
TTTGCTTTGGGCTAGTATAATAAGCATTCGTTAGAAATAGTGCCTTCCTCTTTGCATTTTTCTGCAGTGTAGGTAGAAAATTATGTTTTGTTTTGACAATTCTTTGGAAATTCACAGAAATGTTCATTATTCTCTCTGGACTGGCCTGCATCAGGTCTGAATCTCTAAACCTCATATTTGGTGGATCATACATAAGATTTGTCTTTTGTTTTTGGTCCGCATGCCTGTATCAGCTGTTACTTACTTCTAGGTGATTCCACCCCCCTCAAAATAAATGTAAAAGTAATGAGAAATATAGGGTATGCTAAAACTAGGTGTGGGTGGTCTAGGGAAATTGTAAGACAGGATTGTTGGAAGTCCGTTCCTGCAAGAGTTGTTTTATCAATAATGATATTAGCTATTTAATATCCCACCTGTTGCATATATTGTCTCAACATATTTTGGCACTGTATTAAAATACAATGGGCAGGCAACAGATGGTTTTTTGCCTTTACTTAGCTGACTCAGTGATAAGCAGATGTGCCTGCCTATCAGCATATTTTGTAATGACTTCCCTGATTGTCTTGACCTTTTTCTTAAAAAGCATATCAAGGATACCTGCTCATAGCATTTGGGCAGGAAAAGGGGAAATATATCAGTCAACCCTACTGCAAACTACCTGGTCTTACACAGTCCAAAGAAGGAAGTCCAATTCAGTCATTGCTAAAAAGTATCCCAGCAACAAAATATGGCCAATCATGAGACATTTCAGTTCAGCATGGCACAAACTCTACTCTTGGTTGGAATATAGTGTAATAGAAAATGCTGCATTTTGCTTTGTCTGTCACCATTTTACTGAAAGCAGTGCTTGTAGTGGTGAAAATGCATTTACTCACAGAGGGTATAAAAACTGGAAAAGGTTACTGATAATTATTCAGGACTGAAGCTTCATAATGGAAGTGAATGGCCTTCTGGGTGGGGTCTGCTGCCCATATTAGGACCTGCTCATATAAGGGCATAAAAGCTCTGGAAGCTCAGTCTGGCCAGCCCAACCTGGAGGTGGGCTCTACCTCCACCACCTCACTTCTGGTTGGGTGGCCTGACCCAGAAGTAAGCTCAAATGCCTTTGGAGTTCACTTCCGGGTGGGCTGAACTCCCTGAATCACAAACCAGTTCAGCAAATGGAGGAGTTCATTAGAGGTTCACAGTTCATGAAAACCCCAAACCATGAACTTCCAATGAACCTCCATTTTCCCAATTTGTGTCCACCCCTATTCTGGAGTCAATTTCTGATGAAGTGAAGGAAGCTGGCTTCTTTGCATTAATTGATGATGAAACAAAAGTCCTATGTGAACAGGAACAAATGTCAGTAGTTCTCTGTTATTGCTACAGTGGCAATACATATTAATGGATTGTTGATTTCCAGCCATGTCATTCACTGAATGTCCCTTCATTAGTGAATTCCATAAAGAATACCTTAGCATGTTGTCACATAGATATCAAGCACTGCATAGCACAGACCTATGATACAGCCAGTTTAATAAGTGGAAAACTAAAAGAGGAGCAGGCATTGATCCTGAAAGAGGAGCCACAAACCATGTATGTTCACTGCTTCAACCACAGGCTGAACTTAGTTATTGTTGATGTGTGTAAGAATATTGATGTTATTGAAAACTACTTTAGTTTTCTTCAAGAAATATGTAGTTGTATCCTGTTCTTACGTGCATCTACATTTCATCGAATTGCAAAAACAAATGGAACAGAATTGTTGAATTAAAAGGATTGTCAGACACTTATTGGGTGTGTCAGATTGCATCATGTTTAGCT
>NW_015182739.1:0-1783 GCF_001447785.1 Gekko japonicus
AAGGCCTGTTTTGAAAACCTTCCTTGGATCGGAGAAGTGGGGCAAAGAAAGACGAAACTGCCAGCAGACAACAAAACTTAGCCACAGCAGTGAGCTCTAAGTTGAGTTCAGTGTTCACCAGAAAAGACAAAGTGTTGTCAAGGTTGTCTGATCCTTCTGCTAAAGGGTAAAAAATAATGACATGTCAACCTGGGAAAGGTGAGAGCCAGGTGTTAATACACACTTGAACAGCAGGCAGAACGTTGCCTTTCTAAACCTTCCTTCTGTGAAGGGTCATCACCCGAAAGCTGCTTTGATCAGTTACTCAGGAGAGAGGAGCTATTCTAAATGTGTTTTACTTTATTTTATTTTTTTAATTTTGTGAAGAGGGGGAGTTGGAAGCTGTATATCAAATGAAGTGCCGCATTTGATGCAGTGCACGATTGACCAAGCCGTTGAGAGTCATTCACCTTTTTCTTCTTCAAGACATACAAAAGTGCTTTATTTTCAAGAGCCTTCCTCGATTTATGCTAGTTAATCTTCTCAAGGTAGGATGAAAGAAAGAAAGGGGGGAGGGAGAAAAACCAGACTTGCACCAATAGATTTGCAAGGTGAGACTGACCCAGTACATTGAAGAGCAACCTTCAGACAATCTTTCTGCCTTGGGCTCATTTCCAGTAATTTCAGATAATGTGGTGAATTTCTAGGTAAAAAGAGTTGGGAAGGGCAAGTTTCTTTTTCCTTGCGGTGTAAACTGCTACAAAGAATGTATGTCCATTTTTGAGTTTCATGTGTGGAAAAGCTGTTATCGAGAGCTTTAGCAAAAATATGTTGCCTTGGGGGCATATTTTTAGATTTTGCTTTTAAAATATTTTTTTTCAAGACGCCATCAACTGCTCTGGTAGTCCATAGATGCAGATGAATAAACAACAACAACAATGGTGCATAAAGTCCCATGTTATTCATTTTAATGGGGGTTGTGAAGGAGAACCTCTTGGTGGATAATGCCCTAAATTCATACCAGGTAACACATTTGATCCCCTGCCATTGGCTCTAGTGAGTATCTTGTTGAGGTGTGGAACAACAGGTAGAATAAGAACATAAGATAAGTCAGTGCTGGATCTGGCCAATGGCCCATCCAGTCCAACACTCTCTCACACAGTGGTCAAAAATAAGATCACTGGTGTGGTAGCATGCAAAGATTCTCTGTTTGGTTACTGTTTCAGTATTTAGATCACAGAACTAGCATGGAAGAGCTTGGGGAAATGACGCATGAGTAGAAGCAACTCTAATGAGGTGGGGTTTGGGGGTTTGCGAAACCAAAAGAACATTGATCTGGATAGCTCAGGCTAGCCCGATCTTGTCAGATCTCAGAAGCTAAGCAGGGTCAGCTCTGGCTAGCATTTGGATGGGAAACATCCAAGGGAGACCAGGGTTGTGACACAGAGGCAGGCAATGGCAAACCACCTCTGAATGTCTCTTGCCTTGAAAAAACCCTGTGGGGTCACCATAAGTCACCTGTGTCTTGAAGGCAAAAAAATAAAAGAAGTGATTATGACATAAGCCATTCAGATGGCTCTATGAAGCTGTTGTTGTTCAGTCGCACAGTCGAATCCAACTCTTCGCGACCCCATGGACCACATCACGCCAGGCCCTCCTGTCTTCCATCATGCTCCGGAGTTTGCTTAATTTCATGTTCATTGCCTCGATAACACTGTCCAACCATCTCATCCTTTGCCATCTCCTTCTGTTACCTTTAGTCTTTCCCAGCATCAGGGGTCTTCTCTAGTGAGTGCTCCCTTCT
>NW_015182740.1:0-1668 GCF_001447785.1 Gekko japonicus
CAGTGTGCCTCCTTGAGATCCTCAGAGGAAGGAAGGAAACAAAGAGTAAGAGACAGACCATTGCTATGCTCAGCTGTTGGGGCTGGATTTATTTATTTTTATTTATTTATTGCATTTATATCCTGCCCTCCCCGCGAACAGGCTCAGGGCAGCTTACATTGAGCGGTACAGTGTACCTAGTCCAAATAAAACCTTTAAAACATTTTAAAAACAATCCTACAATTAAAGTGCTCGCAGCGATAGTCATTCCTTCATTAAGTTAAGATGGCGTATTTTAAGATATAGCATCAAAGCATCACTGGATGTATGAGGGGGGTTGCTCAAAAACTACTTTATTTACTTGCAAGGAAGATAACTCATCTCCTAAAATTTGTATGGAAATGTAAGATAGCCCTCCTTTTTATGGTATCCCTTGGGGGGGGAACTAGCCTTGCATATGATTAAATATATTTACTGGGTGTGTTCTGGGTTCCCAAGTAAATCAATTGCTTTTACTGCTAGGAATAAATTGATTTTGTTTGCATTTTGAGTTAAAAATAATATTGTTAATTGGGTTTCCCTGTGTCCTTTATAAAGTTTCTATCTCCAGTACCTGGCATTACATTTTGTGGCACACTTGGCCCAGCTCAACAAAGTGACATTTATGTTAGATCCGGCCCTCATAACAAATGAGTTCGACACCTCTGTGCTAAAGAATCTGCCCCATTCACAGTTCAAAGGGTCCTTGAGGAAGATGAGTATTAATTAGGACCAGACAAAGTAATCCTCCTCTGATCCTGATTCTATCCATCACTTATCCCCAAACCTTTTAGTTTCATTGTGGTCAGAGCCTTTTTAAAGCTTATAGCAACACAGACTTGGAAGAAATTAGCGAGAGATGCACACATTTTGGCGCATATCCCAAAACCCTTGATTTTCCTCTCCAGATTTTATGAACTGTAAGGAACAACAGCAAGCCAGTTCCCTCTGCTGCTTTCTCATTTTTCCACCAACAGAAGCTCAATTGCCCTTAACAGTCTGTCCCTCCTGGTATCAGTGTGCATGTTCAACCCATTGCTGGGCTATTGCGGGAGGTGGATTAAATTATATAAAAACATTTTCTGCGTGCCTGGAGAATCCTTAGTATTCAGAAACTCCCCACATCTGTGGGTGTCCTCATTTCAATGCCCTCTTGATAAACATCAATGTTCACTATTACATATGATAATTCATATAAAGAAGGATGACAAATGAAATATGAAAACAGCATGGCTCATGCTGGGGAAGGGAGGGGAATGGATTAGCCTTTGATCTTTAGAAGAAAGGAAGGTGGGATCAAAGCTGGCATCATGCCATAATCAAAGGCAGGCGTAGCTATGCCTACTTAAAGTGCCATGCCTCCCTCGGGGAGTATTTCCCATTCACTGTAGCAAAACTCCTACCCACACAATGACCAGAGACTGAACTAGAAGTTTACCAAAAGGCTGATACTTCTGGTTCCCATTCTTATTGGCCATAGGAATGGCGTTTTAAGACTTCACATTGGATTAATGATTTAATTGGTTCAATTCAGCCTTAAAGTCTTGCCCAGTGTATGTAGTCACCATTAACAGATTCACTGTGGAGACAAATGGTGAGCACCAGGCAGCATCACTGTGATAAAACAAACTGTTGTAGCAAGTGCCACCC
>NW_015182741.1:0-1776 GCF_001447785.1 Gekko japonicus
TCTTGAGCAGAGGAGGTGCATCAGAGCACGAGTGGGAGCTCACTTGGACCTATCTCCAACCGATCTTTCATCTTTGGGGCCATCCAGAGGTGGACGCATTCACGACACGCCGCAACAGGAAATGCCATCTGTTCTGCTCCAGAGCGGGGACCCATCCCCTGTCTCTAGGCGATGGTCTTCTGGTTCTGTGGTCATGTCTGTACGTGTTCCTCTTCCCTCCGATTCCTCTAATCTCCAGAATACTAGTCAAGCTAATGCAGGAGAGGCCACACTGTCTCTTAATGACTCCGTGGTGGCCCCGGCAACATTGGTTCTCCACTCTGCTCCATCTATCCAAGGGCTCCTTCATTCACTTTTCCCCAGGTGCAGATCTCCTCCTTGCAGGGAAGGGGCAGTGCAAGGAAGGGGCAGATACTGCATGGCGATGTGCAGCATCTCAAGCTCGCAATCTGGAGGATCCTCTTCTAACATTCAGAGGCAGAATAGATCATGTCCTATTGAACTGTCGCAAACCGTCTACCTGAGTTTCTTATGCTGGGAAGTGGAAGAAATTCTTATCTCACCTTGACCTGTTGGGATTGCCACCATCCCCATCTGACCTGATGGCAATCTTTGTGTTTTTGCTATCCCTCCTGGGCCTGGGCCTTAGCTGTACCTCGTTGAAGGTCTATTTAGCTGCAATTATGGCTAATCACCCACCAATTGATGGTCACTCTGTTTTCTCCCACCCTCTGACCCAAAAGTTTATTAAGGGCTTGACCCACCTCTTCCCTCCGTCATGTGGCCTCACGCCAGCATGGGACCTACCCATGGTGCTTATGAGACTTATGGACAGACCCTTTGAGCCGATGGCTACTTGTAATCTGCAGCTTTTGTCGTGGAAGACAGCTTTTTAGTTGCTGTTACCTCCACCAGGAGGATGAGCGAATTGTCAGTGCTCCACTGTGACCCTCCTTATTTGAGTTTCCGTCATAATGGGGTCATGTTGACTCCAGATGTTTCTTTCTTACCGAAAGTAGTTTCTAAGTTTCACCTACAAGTGGGCATTGTTCTCTCAGTGTTCTTTCTGCCCCCCTCGACTGAGGAAGAACACTGACTTCACTCGTTGGATGTCAAAAGAGCTTTACTCTTTTACCTGAATCGAACATGGCCTTTTAGAAAATCGCCGGCCCTGCTTGTCTCGTATGCTCTACCCTCTCAGGGGAAGAAGCTGTCGTCCCAGCGCCCATCCAAGTGGATTGTGGAGACTATTAAGTTATGCTACATGCTAGCTAAGAAGTCGCTCCCGGGTCCGCTAAGGGCACATTCCACCCGGGCAGTGGCTGCATCCACAGCCTTCCTGTGAGGTGCGTCGCTAGAAGATATCTGCAACGCAGCTACTTGGGCCACGCCTCACATGTTTGTGATAGACGTTCATCTTCATCAGTGTATGACGGTGGGACGGGCTGTGTTGCAGGCAGTGCATGTCTAGGACCTTCAGCACCCTCCTCCAGGTAGGTGGTTATTGTTTTCTAGTCTCCCAGGGTGTGATGCACAGAGACCACGAAGAAGATAAACAGGTTGCTTACCTGTAACTGATGATCTTCGAGTGGTCATCTGTGCATTCACACCACCCGCCCTCCTTCCCCTCTGCTTTCGGTCATTTCTTACTTTCTTTTGGAGACTGAGGGCAGTGGTCAGAAGGAACTGGCAGGATCACCGTGCCCCACCCCTAGTCATGCGCAGTGGAGACCGGCACATGACTTGAGAGCGGGCACGAAAATCCGTTTTGCTTTC
>NW_015182742.1:0-2520 GCF_001447785.1 Gekko japonicus
CCCGCCGTTGCGTCTGATCGTGCAGTGGTGGGTCAAATTCCTATGGGGCAAATAGCCTCGCTTCCTCCCCCCCGCGCGTTATCTGGCATGTGTGATCGCACCCATACTTTATCAAAAGGCCTGCATCCTGTGTTCTCTGCTAACACTCAGGGCTTTACTGAAGTTTCTGATCTCAGGCTTACCGGTTAATTTAGGGAAGGGGTGTGTGTGCCAGTCTGTGATAAAAGCTGCGGACAGCGGGTGAGTTCAGAGCCATGCTAGACTAATGCAGACAGAAGTATTCCACCAGCAAGCACAGATACCTGGATCCTGCAACAATATCTACTTGTCTGTCCACAAGCCTTGAAGTTTCAAGATGCAATGCCCACATTTACCACATGGTGGCACCAAATTATCTATATATAGAGAGAGAGATTTCTACTCCCAAAAGACAATCTGTTTTGCATGATTTGAACAGGGCACTGGAAATAATGATGAAGAAATATCTTTAGATGGCTTTCCTGTCTGCTTTGAAAAAAAATTACAATCTTATCTGGATCCAAAGTCACACACAGATATTTCTCAAGGGACAAAAAGTATATATACTACTTTTCCCAAGTGCTTTAGATACATTTCCCCCCTCACTCATTGAAACAGCTTCATTAACTCATTCAGTAAATACCCTAACCTTTTCCTTTTTAAAAAAAATATATATTTTTTAATTTTCAATATAAAACAAACACAAACACACACAAAAACATAAAGTATCTTCTAATTTTATGTTACAATACATTGTATAGCTATGTAATAATCAGTTTTTATCACCATATATTTGTCTCTAGATGTTCTGCATTATATTTAAAATTAAATTCTAAAATGTCTCCAAGTGAGATTATGTCTGAATTGTTCATTTGTAAAATCTTGACCATGTACTCTGGAGTCTCCCTTCTGCTAAGACAAAACTCTCTGAGCTGGAGGCTAAAAAACTGTGAGCTAGCTCACACTAACTCAGCTTAGAGGGAACACTGGTTACACGTATCTTCTAATTTTATCTGTTACAATACCTCCTACATTGTATACCTATGTAATAATCAGTTTTTATCACCATATATTTGTTTCTAGATGTTCTGCATTATATTTAAAATTAAATTCTAGAATGTCTCCAATGGAAATTCAAGGTAGCAACATTATAGCTAGATATGAGTCCAATAGTGCCGTAAAGGTAAAGGTACCCTTGCTTGAAAGCCAGTTGAATCCAACTCTAGGGTTGCGGTGCTCATCTCCGTTTCACAGCCAAAGAGCCAGCGCTGTCCGAAGACATTTCTGTGGTTATGTGGCCTGCATGACTAAACACCAAGGCGCACGGAACGCTGTTACCTTCCCACTGAAGTGGTACCTATTTATCTACTTAATTTCTTGCTTTCAAACTGCTAGGGTGGCAGGAACTGGAACTAGAGACGGGAGCTCACTCCGTCATGCGGCACACTCGGGTCTCGCACGGCTGAACTACCGACCTTCCACAGCCTGCAGTTCAGCGTCTTAACCACTTGAGCCACCGCAGACCATACAGACCAACAGGACTGGGGGAGAGGTGTTTAGGCTTCCAAAAGCCAACGCTCCCTTCATCAGATACAAAATTGTATCTCACAAAAGCTTACACCCTGAAAATCTCAAATCTGTCTGTTTTGCTGCAGACCCTCTCAGGCTCATTCACTTGCTCATCTTCTAACATTCTATATGGTATTAAAGGCCAACAATGCCCTTCAGTTCTCTACATAGGACAAACAGGTCATACCTATGCCAGAGGATAAACGGAAACAAATCTGACATCAGGAATCACAAAACTGAGAAACCAGAACATTTCAACCTCCCAGGGAACTCAATGTGGGACCTCAAAGTAGCTGTTGGGGGAGAGGGGTTAGGAATTTATTTTTTAAGGAAAATTTTACAAAAGTAGCTGTTTTACTGCAAAGGAATTTCAGAAACAGATTGGAACAGCGGATTGCTGAATTACAAGTTATTACAACACTCAGGACAATGGAATCCCCAGGGCTTAACAGGGATATCGGGTTCTTATCTCACTATACCTGCTAAGTTACTCACATACCCAGAATTAAACTTTGTTGGTCTTAAAGGTGCCACTGGAGTCAAACTCAGTTCTAACATCTGTTGTTAACTCTTGTAGTAACTATATGCTAATTTGCTGCTATTCACAGATCTTTCACCTTTCAAACATTTTAAAGCTGGGAGGAGAGAATAGAGAAGCCTCATCCTGTGCCCTGTGTGCTGCTGGCGTTTTTATTTAAAAGCTCGGAGCAAAGCTGGAATCTGGAGTTCTCAGACTGCCTGCCTGCCTCCCTCTCTGAAAGAACTCATCTTTTCAATTGACCCCTTCCCCACCCCATGTGCCACAAAGCACAGAAAAAAGCTGAAATTCACAGGTGCCTTTCTTGGGAAGGTTTTTGTTTTTAAACACAGTTGAAGCTCCTGTGTGTGTATGAGAGAGAAAGAAAGAGAGAGAGGTGTGAATATGCAGTTATG
>NW_015182743.1:0-2329 GCF_001447785.1 Gekko japonicus
GCATACATTGGTACCCCTCCCATCCTGTCTTCACAACAACCCTGCGAGGTAGCGAAGAGACAAGAAGCAGTCCGCTAGGACACACCAGTCTAGTCTGGCATCTTTTTCCTGACGTGGCCAATTGAACATTCCCAGAAATGTTACAAACAGGGCCCAGAAGAGTTAGGTTTGAGACCAGTAGCACTTTAGAGAAGATCAAGATTTGGGGGGGTGTAAACTTTTGAGAATCAAAGTTCCCTTTATCAAGATGGGTAGCCGTGTTAGTCGGTCCGTAGCAGCAGAAAAGAGCTAGAGGAGCACCTTAAAGACTAACAAAATCTGTGGCAGGGGAGGAGCTTTCATGAGGTACTGCTCACTTCTTCCGATACAGCTAAAATGTGACTCCATCTGCCCTATATATTGGAAATTGTGTCCATTTATCCTTTATCTGAAACAGGGGTCATTTCGTAGAAAAAGAGGTGCAGGAGCTCATTAGCATAACTCATTAGCATAACTCATTGGCATATGCCACACCCCCTGACATCACCGGAAGTGTGTCAGAAGGCAACACCCACCACTCAGGCTCCACTGGACTGTTTTGGATTGCTAGCTATTGGGGGGGGGGAACGTGCAGATCTGCCCTCACAGAGGAGGGAGAGCTTGTGCCTGAATAAAACTTGGTCTTAAAGGTGCCACTGGACTGTTTTGGACTGGGGGGGCCGGTTGCAGCTTACCTGGTTGCTTCTTGCTCTTACTGAGGGCTGCTGGGAGCAGGGGGTGGGGCTTGTTGCATGTGCCCGCCCCTTGGGGCTCTTTACTGCTGGAGCTCCGCTCCTGTGCGCTCCTGCAGGAAATGACCCCTGATCTGAAATCACTCCACTTTGCAATATATAGGACCGATAGACTCACATTCTGGCTGTATCTGAAGAAGTGAGCCGTGACTCACGAAAGCTCCTCCCCTGCCACAAATGTTGTTAGCCTTTAAGGTGCAACTGGACTCTTGCTCTTTTCTACTCCCTTCATCAGATAACCAATGTTCCATTCATCAGATACCCAGTTTCTCCATGTTGCAGATCCCCTAGTAATCTACGTAGAGATACACTGCTGCTAAACATGGAGGTTCTGCTTAGCCATCAAAGCTAACAACCATTGACAGAATGATCCTTCGTGAATGTGTTTAATCCCCATTGAAAGCAATCCAAGTAAGCATCACTTCCTTCGGTGTCAGGGAGTTCCGCAAACTTTGTTTCCTTTGTCCTGAATCTACTACCCATGAACTTCATTGGGTGCCTCCAAGTTTTAGTATTTGCGGAGAGAGAGAAAAAGTCCTCTTGATCTACTTCTTCCACCCCATGCATCATATAATACACCTTTATCACGTACCCTCTCTCTTAAATCATCTTTCCCCCCCCTAAACTGCAAAGCCCAAAACTTTTTAGCCTTTCCCTGTAGGAAAAAAACACCAGAGGAAGGATGGCTGTGAAAGATAACCCAGTGATCTTCCTGATCTTGTCGGGACCTGAACACAGATCTCCCCGACCCAACACTCTAATTGCCACACCACCATGACACTCTGCCCAACCTCATGAAGCTACACCGAAAACCCCACCAAGGAGTGATGGTTTTTGTTTAAGGCAGAGCCCTCCTCCCTTCCCCCCACATAACTGGCACATATTTATATATGTCGTAGTGGTGATCCTAAGTTAGTCATTAACCTTTTGCGCCCTTTAAACTTTTTTCTTGCTTTCTTAAGCACCTTAAGGAGATACGGCAGGTTACTTCAAATTTAAAACATCATAAATGTTTTAGGACTGTGAACGGAAACTTGGAGATCCTGGAGATTATGCAGAGACTAATTAACTGGGGATTTCAACGGGTGATATTATTGGAGACCCGCCCCCCATGCTAGCAATCGGGTGTAAGGGGGGGGAGGGCGTGCCAGCTGGGGGAATCCGCCACTGCAAAGGATATTCTGAAACAGATGCAAGGGCATTGTCCCCTTTGGAAAGGGCTTATTTTCTCCGGGGTTCTCCCGGGAGCAGCACTCCAGACTAGTTCTGTTACATTCTGTACCTGTGCCGTATTCCTCATTGGTTACCATCGCCTCTATGGCAACCGCCATGGAAACCCAGGGCACAATGCAAACAGGGTCACTGGGCTCACCACAGATTGGGCGCACGGGCTACTGCGGGCCAGGCCCCCTTCCTGACTCCAGCTCTCCAGTCCGGAGCGATCTGGAAAATGTTAGTGTGCATTTCTTTTGCCACATCCTTTGTGTTTGAGCTTTGGGATGCAGTCCTTCACTCAGCTGGGACGGAAGCATGGAAACTAGGACTGCAATAGCTGGGCC
>NW_015182744.1:0-1720 GCF_001447785.1 Gekko japonicus
ATCATCATTATCATCATTATCATTATTATATTTTTAAATTGCCCTTTCCCGTGGCAGGATCATTTTGGATTTGGCTCACAAACTAGTAGCCAGTGGAAAGTTTTCAGCACTGTCAGATATTGTTCTTAGGAGTTACCGCAGCTAGCTAGTCTCACTGCTGCACTTGCTGCACTTAGTGTTCATAAGCAGACCCAGGTAGGGTGCATTGCAGTATTTCACTCTGGATGTAACCAGAGTATGGATGACTATGGCCAAATGTCAAGGTAGGGTTGTAGCTGGCCAAGCAGCAGAAGCTGGTTAATGGCACAAGAGATGACTCTCCAGATCTGAATGGGGCTCTGAAGCTGGTCCCATGACCACCACCGCAACGGCAAGGTGGGAGAATAGGGTCATCATAGCCCCTCTGCGAGAATGAAATGGGAACATGGGCACATCTACAGTTCCAGAGGCAAAGCTGTGCTTTCTCAGGAGGGCAGAAGTAGGGAGCAAGCTTCAACCCCTGGCAGGACAGATACCAAACCTATGCCTCTGCAGCCCAACTGCAGCCTGATGGTGTCAGGCCAGGGTGGAGGCCAGAGCAAAGTTGGCCACAAGAGAATGCAACCCACTCCTAATCCTTCCCCTGGGAATTGAAGCAGCACCCTGGATTGGCTGGTTTCCCACAAATCAGAGGTACGTGCAGTGAGGGTTGTTAAGCTCCTCCAGCTCAGAGCCAAGGAGGACACAATCAAGTTTGTTACTCCTTCCATGCAGCTAGCTCAAAGAGAAGGGCGGGAGAATGAAGGGGGAGCCCTGATGGGAGAGGTGGACCAGACAGAAGATTACAACCCCTTCCCCTTCTGGACTGAGGCTTCTGCAGGAGTAGAGGGTAAACTCAGTATGCCCTCTAGGAGGCTTATTTTTGAGAAGGCAGATGTACAGCACCTTTGCTTGATGACCCACCAGCCATGGATTGCTGGAAAGCCTTCCCTTTGTGCCACTAGCTCTGGCTCACCTCCTCACAAGGAGGTCTGCATCTTCATCCAGAGCCCTGGGTTGAAAAGTATCACCAAGCTGTACTCCTGCTCTAAGGAGGAACGCAACCCCAGAACAGGTAGGCTCCACAAACGTTGGCTGGCCTTAGTGTTAACCACCACCTCATTCTTATCAGAAGGCAGCTTCTGTTTGTTAGACCTAATCAGCTCAGGATGTTTGCTGCTTCACTTGATTCAGGTTGGGGAGGGGGGAGAGTAGATCTGGAGATAACCTACAGACTGATTCTGCAAATTCTGGATTCCAGATCTCCTGGTGGTCTCATGTAGATGTAACTCAGCATTGGGCATAAGATGAAACCAAGCAGGACCCAATATTTTAATATTTTAGATGCAAAGTGGTCAAGCAGGTGTCCCCCAGCCCCAGCTTGAACAGATGAAGCTACCTTATACTGAATCAGACCATTGATTTATTGGGTCAGCATTGGCTGCTCTGATTGACAGCATTTCTCTGAAGTCTCAGGCTGAGGTCTTTCACGTCACCTCCTACCTGATCCTTTTAACAGGAGATGCCGGGGATTGAACCTGGGATCTTCTGCATGGAAAGCATATGCTCTACTACTGCACCAGGGCCCCTTTCATGGCCCCAATAATCACCTTCTGGAACTGACTGTAGCTTCGTTCATTGAAACTTGGAGGGAGGGGCTGTGCCTCAGTGGGAGGGCATCTGCTTTGCACGCAAAAGGTCC
>NW_015182745.1:0-1720 GCF_001447785.1 Gekko japonicus
ATGGTAAAGCTCTATTTTCACTCATTTCTATCTTGCATTATATATATATATATATATATCTTAATGATTGCTCCTAACACCAATATCTTACATTTAGAAGATTATAATCTCACATTTACCTTTCTGTTTTGTTTTTGCCTTCCCTTGGAATCTGAAATATTTCAATATTTATCTAACCAAACAGAATTGTAAATACATTACTTCATTCCCTCTTCCACTACTCATCGACTTTAACTCATGAGTAATTTATAAGAATAAACCAACTGATAAACAAATAAGTACATGCAGCATTTGAATATATAAGCAATTAAGAGTACAGAAATATTGTTTGCCCAGAATCACTTTAGCCGTCCACATAGGAAAAATGTTTGCCCAGAGTCACTTTAGCCATCCACATACATAAGCAAAACCACTTTACCAAAAATGAAACACTGAGCATTACATGTTTTGAATACATAGAATCGGCTGCCTGCAACCAGTACATACTACTATGTGTTTTTTGCAAAGTATTTACCCAAAATCATTTTGACCATTCAGAGGGGTAATCAAAACAGCTTTACTATGTATTTCCAATTCCACCCTCTGAAACATTTTAAACCAAAAGAAAGTTCTTCTACCACCTGATGCATTCAGCCACGCTGTTTTCTGGAGCAGTTTTTTTTTGATTACGGTGCATCGATGATTTAACCCTTTGTACTCACTGTCTCTCAGTTTACGGTTCTGCTCCTTAATCAGCTCTAACAGCAGCCTTGTATTTTTCTTGTCGTTCTCCTTTAAGAGGCACCTCACATTCTTTCTGGCAAAAGTCTTTCTGATGAAGGTGCCTAGATGTTTTAACCCTTTGTTCTCACTGTCTCTCCTTTTTGAGTTCTGCTTCTTTTGTCTAGTCAACTTCTTCATTTTTCGGTAAGTTTTAGCTTGCTTCTTTCTTTTTATATAAGCTGCAAACTGCAATTGCTCTGTAAAGTCCTTTGCTTTTTTTTCCTTCCTGGAAACATTCCTTTTTTCTCTCGTTGTTGCAGAGGAGGAAACTCTTATCTCTTCCAGCTGCTTGTCGCCTTTCTCGAAGTTCTCAGCAGTTTGCTGCAGGGGCTTTAATTCCTCCTCACATGCAGCATTTTGAAACTTTTAACAGATATTTTTACAGGCTTCCTCTGCTGCCTTCCGAATCTCATTAATTAAATAATCTTTAAACTGTTCCAAAGATAAGTGGCCACATTCTGTATTTTTTAAATCCACCAATACAATTCCATTTGCTGGAATAGCTTCAATCTCCCCTCTTGTCGCCATTTTCAAGCCTTTTACTCCGCTCCTTTTCCCAGCCGCATGTATTTTCCCGAAGTGGAGCTATCTTTAAGGGATCTTTTTAATGGAGGTCTTTGTCACTCAGTAAGGAAACACGTACATACCAAAGTTCTCTGTTGCCCTCATTGCCTCTTAAACTTAAAATCGAAACTTAAAAGGGAAGGTCGTGACTTGTACAAACATGCAGCATCTCCCCTCCGCTAACCGCCATTGCGGGGGGGGGGCAGACAAATCCCCTGTGCCCATCCTCACTGTGAGAGGTCTGGGTAAGCCCAACTCAGTGCCAAAGCATGGGGGGGGTCTCCAAAAGAGACAAGAAGAGTAAGGTGGCTCAGGAGAGCTCCGAAGCACACCCTCAGGCATCACACCATTTTCCCAGAAGTCCAGAGTCAGCAACTTTCTGTTGTAGAGTGGG
>NW_015182746.1:0-2197 GCF_001447785.1 Gekko japonicus
TTGGCTTCTGTTCTGTTCTTATGTTCTTATGCCTCTTTACCCACAACAGCCAATCGGAAGCCCCGCTGGGCAAACCCCTCAACCAGCCCCTCCCCCTTTCTAAAAGAACTCAGTGGGCGCCACGTTGGCAGGTCCCACGGCGCCACTGGGCACCAAGTTGGGGGCTCCTCCATCAGAACCTTCGCGGCAAAGTCCGGCGATGTCTGTCCCACACAGGATAGCTGCTTTCCCTCCCCAAACTCTCAGCGGCTTCCTAACTGCAGGACACAAAATCGGGCCCATAGTCAAGATTTTTTAAGTTGGGGGGGGGGTTTAAATTCCTTCGGGGGCACTGGCTAATTGAATTAAAGGGATACCTGCCTCCTCCCCTGCACTTGCTGCCACTCGGGGGCCCTTGGCTGGATGGGAAGTCGGGGGGGGCCTTGCTGGCAAGTCGGGGGGCCCGGCCCTGACATGCCCCACGGTAGCTACGGGCCTACATGGAATGACACGCTTGTCAGTTATGCTGCCATTGTGGCTGGGGGAGGGGGTTGACGGGTGTCTTCTTTCAGGTCTGGCGTCTGCGGTTTCGATTCTCAGTATTCCTTTTATCGCTGTTTGACCTCGGTGTCTGCTGCGCCGCTTTCCCTTGGAATGTGAACCCGTTACTCTTAGGCACGGAAATGCTCCCTCCCTGATTGGCTCTGAGCCATCAGGTGACACCCCCCCCCCCCCCTTTGAACCAGATAGAATTGACCCTTCCCCGCTTTTTTGAATGAGTTCTTTGACACTGAACGTGTATCAATGTCTCGCCTATAAAGGTAAAGGTTCCCTTGCTCGAAAGCCAGTCGAGTCCGACTCTAGAGTTGCGGTGCTCATCTCCGTTTCCAAGCCAAAGAGCCGGCGCTGTCCGAAGATGTTTCCGTGGTCATGTGGCCGGCACGAATAAACACCAAGGCGCACGGAACGCTGTTACCTTCCCACCGAAGCAGTACCTATTTATCTACTTGCAATTTCTTGCTTTCGAACGGCTAGGCTGGCAGGAGCTGGAACTAGAGACGGGAGCTCACTCCATCATGAGGCACACTCGGGTCTCGAACTGCTGAACTACCGACCGTCCACAGCCTGCAGTTCAGCGTCTTAACCACTTGAGCCACCGCAGCTTATCGCCTATACTGGAACAATAAACTGAAACGTCATCGAAAGGCTGTCATCGATTCCTGGTTGCTGCAAGACTCCGACAACGCTCCAGGTGGGGAAGGGACCGAGGCCACATTACCGCACCGCAGGAACGATGGTCATCCTTCTTTGGAGAAAGGCGCCAGATAAGATAAGATAGCTGAGTGTAACCCATCGTTACTCAACGAACTGTTGGAAATGCAAAACTAACGTTGGATCGTTTTTTCATGTGTGGTGGCGTTGTGAAAAGGTGTGTAGACATTGGAAGATGATACAGAAGATTATTATAGAAATAACAAACATCGAAATTGAGTTGTTACCTGAAATTCTCCTGTTAAATACGATACCGGAAAATTACAAATGGAAAGATAAATACATGATAATCTATACACTTACAACGGCTAGAATTTTGTTAGCTAGATATCGGAAGCAAGAGCATATCCCTGCACGAGAAGAGTTAGTAAGTCGATTACTAGAAACGGCAGAGATGGACAAATTAAGTCTTATGCTGCAAGGTAAAGATGATAGGAGCTGCGGTGGCTCAAGTGGTTAAGATGCTGAACTGCAGGCTGTGGAAGGTCAGTAGTTCAGCAGTTCAAGACCCAGGTGCCGCATGACGGAGTGAGCTCCCATCTCTAGTTCCAGCTCCTGCCAACCTAGCAGTTCGAAAGCAAGAAATTGCAAGTAGATAAATAGGTACCACTTCGGTGGGAAGGGAACGGCGTTCCGTGCGTCTTGGTGTTTAGTCATGCCGGCCACATGACCACGGAAACGTCTTCAGGCAGTGCTGGCTCTTCGGCTTTGAAACGGAGATGAGCACCGCAACCCTAGAGTCGGATTCGACTGGCTTTCGAGCGAGGGAACCTTTACCTTTACCTGAAGAGGATAGTGTGTTCGTGGAAAGATGGAAGCGTCTGTATGAATGGATTAATTCAATGTGAGGGCTTAAGACTCCAATGTATGCAAGGATACCTATGTAAATGGATGTATATTTGGTGGGGGGAAAACGAAAATAAATATTGCAAACTGAGAAGGACAA
>NW_015182747.1:0-1784 GCF_001447785.1 Gekko japonicus
ACAGGGTATCTGTTGTGGGGAGGGGACGGAGTTGGTAAGCTGCTCTCAGACTCCCCACTTCTCCACTTGCAGCTGCTGGATGATCTTGGACAAGCCATAGTTCTGTCAGAGCTGTTCTCTCAAGAGCAGTTCTCTCAGAGCTCTCTCAGCCACGCCTACCTCACAGGGTATCTGTTGTGGGGAGGGGAAGGGAAAGGAGTTTGTTATCCGCTCTGAGACTCCGAGTATAAGTCTCTTCTCTCTTCTTCTCTTAAGGAGGCACGTTATTTGCTTGGTTTGCTAAGCACACTTTTGATGGAACCACAAGGGAAGATAATATACCCCAACTAGCATGGTGGCAAACAGGTGGGTATCCCAACGTTACCCTGGTCTCTGGAAGCGGTGCTGTTGATTGATTTAAAGTATCTTTACTGTACGCTTAACGTGGTTTATAAGTGAATCACAATCTAAAAACCGTAACAGTCACAGCATCAAAACCTCAAGGGAAGAATAAACAGCGGCAGGATCTGCATCTCCTACATGTTGCGCCGTTGTCACCATTTGCCTCCTGGAAGGTAGATCAAGGGCAGGAAGACTGATTACAGAGCAGCACAAGATCCATTGATGTGTGGCTCTAGCTGGTAAGAAGCAGCACAGGAAGAAAAACATGGGCTCCTCCCAGGCGACCATGGGTTTCTGTCGCTGGAACTGTGTGTGAAAGATTTGTGCTGGGAAGTAATTTTATTTACTTCATCGATATGCTAACTTTCTCCCTAAAAGGGGACCCAAAGTGACTCCTATCACTCTGTCTCACTTTTAGTTCTCACAACAGCCCTGTAAGGTAGGTTAAGCCAATGGCGGGTGACTGGCCCGAGGTCAGTGAGGATTTGAAGCTGATCCTCCCCGTTCCCAGTCCAACATTCTAATCACTGCACCCCACCATAATTTCATAGGAGGCTTCCATGCACAATTGTGTTCTATTAAAACGGTGGCATTTACTTTTCAAAGAAATGCTATTAGGTTTGTGGCACTGAGGAACAGGATATGTTTGTGGAGGGCATTTCCTGGCTGTTCAAATAGTTAAAGTTCCTTCCAAATATGAACTAGGATGAAATCGCACCATGCTTTCATTTGTCAGGAAGGTTTCCTTCTCTCTTTTTTGTACACTTTGGCAAAGGAAATGAAAGTCCTTTCCCAGATGCAAGCAACCATTCTAAGCAGGATGGCCTTGCCCATTAGTGAATTATTTAGATGTGACAACGATGTGACAACTGGACACGTTCGACTACCGCAAATGTTTGGTGTTTGTAAGAAAGACCTGGGCATTCTGGCGGAGAAAAAACTTCCTTCTGTTGTGATGAACAGAATATAAGATGCAGAGCATCTTAGTATCTCGCTGCTCTGAGCTCTAACTGAACATACAAGGAATGCTGTCAGCCAGTCAGCACACGTTACAGTTATTTTGCAAACTAATCCAAACAGCAAGCCCAACAACAACAGTGAAGATAAGAACAGTCGTGGTGTGATAGTTGTGTGTTTGTGGGGCAGGCAAATGAAATCTTTCCCAGTGCAGCTTTCCGTGTTAAACAATTGCCTTATTATGAAGAAGAGAAAGAATATATGATTGAACTCCCTTCAGCGGACACTTTCATCTCCATACAGAGGAGCACGAAGCAACTAGTTTGATCAGTCACGACATAAGGCAGTGTCATTCAGGGGCCGATATGTTCTGAAGAACTATGGATGCGTCCCCAGATTAACTGTTTGCGATTTTGATGATGTGCTCCCCCACCCTTTCTGGGGAC
>NW_015182748.1:0-1808 GCF_001447785.1 Gekko japonicus
CAATGGGGCGGATGCATCCCTACATATAATAGGATGAAGCAAATGGCTGAGCAAATGAAATCCACGCGCGCGCATGGGAATTCTCCCAGCGGGAGGTTACATAATGAACGGGAGAGTCTGCGTGCCTCATGAGAGCAGAAAGATTCACGCCAACAGTGGAACGCAAGCCCTCCCTCCTTCTCAATGCCAGTCAGATAACCCAGTCTGGCAGCACCATTTCGCCTCCCTATCGCTGTTTACAGCAAGCAAGCACAGCAGCTAGCAAGCATGCGCCGTAGCGCCAGAGTCAATTGAAACATGGCAGCTAGCTGACAGAATCCAGAAAAATGTCTGCCATGGCAACCTTGTGTGTTTTTAGGTGTCCTTCAGGGTGACAGCAAGATCCAAAAGACCTAGTCAGTGCCCCCACATTTATCGCACACTTAAAACATCCCTTAGAATCTTCTGAAACGCAGCTTGTTCAAATGTATTATCTTCTCTCCAGTACTAATGTCAATGGAAATGGATGATACTAGAGAATGTGCTGTGGTTATGCTGAAACTTTGGATTTTGCTCAGAAGTGCTTTTATAGTCAAACCTAGAGGTTCATTTAACCAAATATTTTTCCTCTCATCAAGAACATATGGATGATTCGTCACTGAAGATGACAAATTGAAGTCTCTATGCCGTACAGTAACTTCTGATAATCAAAACACTTTGGGCAGTTTTTACCAGATGAAGTTGACTTCGAAGACTGAGTGACTATGAGACTCTTTCATTACATTATTTTCAAAGTCTGGCTATACATGGAATGTATTTTAAGATTGCTGGGGAAAAGATCAACAACCTCAGATATGCAGATGATACCACTCTAATGGCAGAAAGTGAAGAGGTTAGACAGTGTCATAGATGCAACGAACATCGTCAAAACACTTTGGGCAGTTTTTACTAGATGGAGTTGACTTCGAAGACTGAGTGACTATGAGACTGTTTCATTACATTATTTTCAAAGCCTGGCTATAGATGGAATGTATTTTAATAATTTAATAGGTTTTGTTTGGCTTCAATTGTACATTTGTATGCAAATATTACAAATGCATTAAGGAGAGCTAGGTTCATAGAATCATAGAATGGACCTCCAGGGTCATCTACTCCTATCCCCTGCACAATGCAGGAAATGCACAAATACCTCTCCCTCCACCCCCAGTGACCCCTGTTCCATGCCCAGAAGATGGAATAAAACCTCCAGGATCCCTGGCCAAACTGGCCTGGAGAAAAATTCCTTCCTGACCCCAAAGTGGCAATCAGCATTTCCCTGAGCATGTAAGAAAGGGCCACAGGAACTAAGCACTGATGCAACTCTTCCTGCCCTCCCTCTCATGATCTGCCTAAGTTCACACAATCAGCATTGCTGTCAGATGGCCATTGAGCCTCCATTTAAAAACCTCCAAAGAAGGGGAGCCCACCACCTCCCCAGGAAGCCTGTTCCACCGAGGCACCGCTCTGTCAGGAAGTTCTTCCTCATGTTTAGCCAAAAATTCTTCTGATTTAATTTCTTTAATTTTTTTGTTATATCATTTTTTCCATGTTGTCATTTGACCTCATACTGTAATTAAAGAGTTTGTTTCTTTTATACACCTTGTAATTTTAATAAACACCTTTTGCTTCCAGGCTAAACATACCCAGCTCCTTCCACCTTTCCTCAAAGGACTTGGTCTCCAGACCCCCTCGCCATCTTTGTTGCCCTCCGCTGGACACGTTCCTGCTTGTCTATATTCTTCTTAAATTCTCATGCTCAAACCTGTTTGATGATTTATTCTAAAACTTTT
>NW_015182749.1:0-1674 GCF_001447785.1 Gekko japonicus
AAAAAAAAAAAAAGAGAACTCTTCAGCTAACTGAAGAAATATCTTTGTTAATATATTGCTTGTACTTTTAGTTTTAATTTTAGTTTTATGAGATTTACTGTCTATTACTGGGTCATAAACTGTGTTATAATCTATCACACACACATCTTCAAACATTGTGTTAATTAGTTGTAACTGACTAAAGAATTTAGGTTGATTTTGATTTGGAGCATATATATTAATTATTAGAATTCTCTTTCCTTGTCTGACAATTGAGACTGCTAATCCCCTCCCATCTTCCAAACAAAACTCTAGTTTGGGCTGTAAGTGTTCTTTAACGTAAGTAGCTACTCCTCTTTTCTTTTTAGCTTTATCCGAGTTTTCAAATAGTATTCATAGTTTTTTATCTTTAAGATATTTCCCATCACTTTTTTTGATATGGGTTTCCTGAATACATGTTATTTCTGAGTTAAACTTGTGCAATTGATTAAAGATTTTTCTCCTTTTTTGTGGCCCATTGAGCCCATTAACATTGACTGAGATAATTTTAATCTTCTTCTGCAACTTCTCGATCTTCTCTACCTTCTCTTTCTTTATCCTTCCCTCTTCTTATATTGGAATCTTGTTAGGACATTAGATAAAGTCTTTTACGGATTTCTCCGTTCTGTTTTCTTTTTTGGCTCTTGTTTATCCACTGTTACCAAGAGTTGAGTACTTGGCCCTTCTTCTGGATTCTCCTCTGAGGATTCTGTTGAGTCTTCCTCATTTTTCCCTCCTAAGTCCTCTCCATGTCTTTCTAGGAAGTTCTCCATTTTGAAAATCGAGTTAATAGTATATCTTCTTCCTAGATGTATAAATAGAAGACCTTCTGGTAGCAACCATCTGTAAAGAATCTCATTTTTTCTAAGTAATTTAGTCAATTTATCATAAGCAAATCTTTTTTCCATTACCCTCCAATGGGTATGTTTTAAAAATTTAACTTCATTATTATCCACTTTTACCTGCGTCCGACTTGCTGTCCATAGAGTTCTATCTCTTAGTTCTTTTTGGTCGAATTTTATGTGCACCTCCCTTGGTGTTTTGGTTTTTTTTGCATACACAGTATTCTTCCTATATATTATGTCTATGTTTTTCTCCAGCTCATCTTTGTCTCCCAATTCAAATTCTTCAGCTAATACTTTAGCCATTTCTCCCTTTAAATCTTTCCCTTTTGATTCTGGAAAATTCTGGCATCTAACCACGAAGGCTGCCCTGTCTGTTTCTAGTGAGATTAGTGTGTGTTCAGTCCTTTCCGCATTGGCTTTCAAATCCAAAAGGTCCTCTCGGAGTTCCTTGTTTTCCTTCTGCATTTTTCGCAAAGCCTTCGTATTGCTTTCCGTTTCTTGTTTGCATTCTACCATTTGTTTCTTCAATGTTTCAGTTTCTGCTAATATAGTTTCCATTTTTTATGTATCGGATCCATTTCTGCTTTTATTATCGTGGGCAGGATAGTTTCCACCGTTTCTTTCACAGCTTGGGTTACTGATGTCTTTACTGCCTCTTGGACTGTCTGCGTAACTATGTTTGAAACCCAGGATTTCAAATCAGCTTTGAGCTCTTCCATTGATATCGTAATTGTAGGGTTTGTCGCTTGTTGGAGTTTTGTTTGTGTTTTAGGTGAGGGTAAAGATGATTTCCTAATACCTGATCCTGATG
>NW_015182750.1:0-1624 GCF_001447785.1 Gekko japonicus
TTTGATAATAAATAAATAAATAAATAAGTAATGCAGAATATGATGTTTCAGTAGCCTTTGCAGTAGGAAAAGCAAGCACATGGCAGTAGCTTTTTGCTTTTCTTCCTTTTCCTAACTTCCTAGTGGGAAAGGGAAATTGGACTGGAATAAAGACCAGGAAACAAAGATTAAGACAAAGAGCAGTAGCATTTACTGCTGCCACCACTAGAAGTCTGATTTTGTGATTAGTTCTGTGATCTACCTTCTCACATTTCACAGAGTCCAGTGAGAGGCCAAAAAGCTGAAGTATGTGTCACGGATGCTTCATTATTGCCATTCATTATTATCTAAGAATGTTAACTCCAGCAGTGTAACAGATGATGAACTGTATCGTGCAGCACCACTAGTAGCTGCTGCTATGCTGATAGAAGGGATAAGTTTGCAAGTGTAGTGCCAGGCCTCCCTTTGTGTTTTCACATGGGCATCAAAACCCTTAGTGGCTGAAAGCTGCATATACTCTACACACGTGTAACCAGACTATAATAACAACTCAGAGGAGATAGGGAGAGTTTTAATGCTTGAGTCACTGTGTGACTGGAGACTACAGATTAACAGCTATCCACATGGTTAGATCTGACATGCTGGAAGTTTTAAAGCAGTCATTCATTATATGTTAAATGGTCATGCTGTGATTTGCAGTGCTCACACAGCAGGTGATAGTCTTCAGCCATTAGAATGCAGGAATATCCGCCAATGCACATGGCATCATTAATGTATCAGTAGGCCTCATGATAATATCTGAAATTTTATATAATACTTTACCATATAAATCTATTTATCTGTCTACCTCCTACTCTGCTAATGTGTGAAGGCAAAACATCATCACTGGAAAGTTGAGAGAGAGAGAAAGATATTAGACTTTAAGGGAATCATAAACTTTTACTTGGGAAAACCCACAAATTCTGCCTTGTCTAGGAATATCAAATATCACTGTTTTAGTGACTTTGTGACATCAGCACATATTACACCCATCCACTTTTTTTTCAAAAAGTTATTTGCACACAGAACAGCCAAAGTCAAAGACTTCATGTTGAATAGGCTTGGAAGCTCAGGTTCAATAACAGAGGCAAGAATACAAAAATCTGTACTTGCTCAGCCATTGGTTCCAGTCCATCTTCATAGCCACATTTCCAAACACACACCCACGATTAGACAGAGGGGCATTTTGAGAGTCTTACAAAAATCAACTTCTGAAAATCTTTGGTGTTTATGCTCAGTAAAAATATGATTTTTGTATAAAAGGACACTCTTGTCTAAGTACCCTTCCCCCCACCAAGCAACTCTAAAATAACTGGGATAACAAAAAGCCAAACTGAGTACCTACCTATAATTTTGCATTCACATTGAATGATTTTCAGTATTTGGCTTACTGTGTTAGCAATTCACCTTAAAGAAGTGATTCGAGACTTTTAAAGGTTAGTTTTATGAATATTCTGTTTCACCATTATCCTTGAGAGCTGAGCACGTTGGAAGGTAATGAAGATAATACATGGTTGGAGCATAAAGCACAGAATTCTAATAGGGGGTGTTATAAAAGAGAGCTTCATTAAAGAAGCAAGAGACAAAAAGGATTCAAAGTGCAGTG
>NW_015182751.1:0-1740 GCF_001447785.1 Gekko japonicus
TTATGTTCTTATGTTCTTATGTTTCTTCTTATCTTTATTATTATTGTTCTTCCGTCTGTAGATTTATAGATTAATTCTGGGCACAGCTTTTCTTTAGCGTATATCACTACTCCTCTTTGTTTAACTTTATCCGATGAAATAAACGGTGTACCTAATTTTTTATATTCTAAATATTTTATGTGGTCTTCCTTTATGTGCGTTTCCTGCAGGCACGTAATGTCCAGTGTTCCCTCTAAGCTGAGTTGGTGTGAGCTAGCTCACAGTTTCTTAGCCTCCGGCTCACACATTTTTGTCTTCGCTCAGGAAGGAGGGCTCCAGAGCAAACTGATTTATGCAGCCGCCAAATTGCTCGCTCACAACTTTAATGCCGGTAGCTCACCGAGTCTAATTTTTGCTCACAAGACTCAACAGCTTAGAGGGAACATTGGTAATGTCTGTATTCATTTTACTGATTTGGTACAAAAAGGGTCCCGTAGTTAGGGGGAGGTGCCGATCACACGACAATCCTGCTGTGCACCAAAAAAGCAGGGCGGTTGTCAGCAAGCTGCCAAAGAACTCTGTGTAGCATAAGTGCTGTGCCTGGATCCCCCCCCATGGTTCCTGTAGATTCCCAACTGCGTATTATCGTTGTCTCATTCATTCCTTTCGGTGAACGCTAGTACAGCTTTGAAACGTGCTTATCTGCAAGGTCACAGGTGCGGAGAGGAGACGGCTTTGCTTAGTCTATAATGAGCTAGAGTGTGAGAACGACTAATTGTTATCTTTTAGGAAACCGTTGCTTCTCAGACTAGGTGTGCGAATCTGAGAGTCAACCCGCGCGAGCGGGAACCAAATCCATTGGTTATTGTCGGTTTGAATTTGCTTTACTATCCCCTGCTTGGACCTTCCCCAGTTATTCTAAACAGTGAACGTGTTCCTGTTCCATCATGGCTTCAATAAAATACTACTTTGCTACAAACATGTATTGATTGCAAGTTGTGGGGATCAGACATTCTGTTTAGAATCCCTTTTTCTCTATCACGCCGAATCTACTGAAATCAGTTTGAGCGGCGCCGAGGAGGAACCACCTAAGACAGAACCTGGAGATGGGACCAGTCCGGTTACATTGACCCCACCGGCTACATTGACCCCACCGGCCACGACGACGCCAGCATCGGGGGTCGAAGGGGTCGAAGTCCCAAAGAACGCTCCGCTGACTTGGCCGTTCAACCCCTCGCATCCAGCCAAATCGGCTTGGGATGATTGGAGTAACTTTGATGCGACGGCTGCTTGGGAGACCTTTTCCAACAGAGGGGGAGGTCTCAGAGAAAGCATGTATGACCAGGGACTCCTGACAGGCCAGGGGCAGCTGTCATGGGGAAATCAAGCCGACCTGACTGGGAGGCCGTAGATGATGAGCCGCCCAGATGAGCAGATGGGCAGATTTACCCAAGACCCAGAGATGGAAGAGAGGGTGGAAGGTATTGATCGAACCCTCCAACAGTTGATGCAGACGGTGGAGGAGGGATTCCAGCAAATTCCAGATTTCGTAGAGCGATCCGTGAAGACCGCCCTGGGCAGAAGACCCGCTCCCCAAGCCCCTCCAGTGGGCCCAGGGGCCCCAGCAGGACCAGCATTTCCTCCCCCAGCGGGCCTGGCACTCCCTCACCCAGCTGGACCGGGAGCGCTGGCTCTCCCCACGCAACACCCGGGCGGCCCGGGGCTAGGGCATGGGCCAGGGAGAGCACGGCCGAAGGACCT
>NW_015182752.1:0-1652 GCF_001447785.1 Gekko japonicus
ATCTGTGATGGAAGAACCTGGTGGAGTGGGAACAGGAGGAGTATTTGAGCTCATACTGAAAATGACCCTCAAATTTAGAATGTTAATTTTTTGGCATTTGATACATTTTGCAATTTATGTCCCACTCTTTGGGTGTTTTGTTGTTTTGTTTTCATGAGTCATTTGTTATTTTTTATGGTTGTGATGGTCAAAAACTGGAAGTGGCCCAACTATCTCTGACTCTCTGAGACGGCATGGCTATATCTACGCATTTCAAAGTAGCCATACAAACTCTGCTAGAAATATGATTGTGGTAAGGAGTGACTGCATTGGAAATCGGGGGTGGGGAGAAAATAGTTTTATTGTGTGGTCAAAGCAGAAGATAGTTCAGAATGGGATAGTGCATTTCTCTGTTCATTGAAAGATAAATAGGTCCAATTTGGCTTAAAACTGAAAAGACAGACTTAAAAAATGATAGGTTAGCTGGGAAATTAATATAACATTTATTGGGAAACAGGAATGGTCATTTGACAACAGCTAGATGGCATTCTCGTTGTATATTTTTGCAATACAAAATGCAGTTGTGTCCTGTAGAAAAAAGGGACTTGCAGGAACCTCCAGGTGGGGGCAGGAGATCTGCTTTTTCAACAGATCTCCAGAGTACAGTGATCAGTTCCCTGGAGAAAATGGCTGCCTTGGAGGGTGGCCTCTATGGCATTCTGAGGTCTCTCACTTCCCCAAACCCCACCCTCTGGAAGCTGTACCCCACAAATATTTGGGTATTTCCCAACCCAGAGATGGCAATCCTACAGAGCCCAGCACAAAACTAGAAATTGAATGTACTGATTTTTAAAAGAATTTCCCACGTTACGTTTTTCCAAAAATGGAAGCACAACAAGATAATCTTTTAAAAGGATTTGTTTTTAGAAATAATTTCAAAGACAGCAGCTGCAATGCTGATTAAGCATCAATACAAATAAAAATATAAAATCATAAAATCATATCCTGCTGCTTTCTGCCACAATCTATGTGGGAAAATTCGTGGAGGGTTTTATAACTTTTTAATTACATTTTATCACCTCTATCCTAAAGGGAAGGGAACAGGGGGTAAACACTATATCTAAAACAAAAGATAAGACAAGGATCATGATCTAAATGTTACAATGTATATATAAGAATCCTACAATAATAACAAAGATCAATTTATCAAAATTCAGGTTAACACTTGCTTAATCTTAATACTAAACTCTAG
The DNA here is from genome assembly GCF_001447785.1 of Gekko japonicus. Classification (NCBI taxonomy): domain Eukaryota; kingdom Metazoa; phylum Chordata; class Lepidosauria; order Squamata; family Gekkonidae; genus Gekko; species Gekko japonicus. The sequence goes on from NW_015182752.1 coordinate 1,232, forward strand.
TGTTTTATCATCACTTATATTCTTTTGAAATATCCATTTATCTTATATGTTTCTTCTTTTTCTTTTACTTCAGATTTGTTTTAAGTATTTTAGGTGCAGCTTCCCCCTTCTCAGAGTCTGAGGTTTCCGGGATACTGCTAGAGCTACTCGAGGTGTCTTCTGTTCCTCCATCACTGGTTCCCTCTTCTTCAAAATTGTCCACAGGTTTTTTTGTCATCTTTACTCAGGCTTTGTTGTTGTTTCAAAAAATCTTTGGCTTTTTGGACCAAGTCAATTTTATTCTTCTTATCTTTATAGTTGAATACAAGTCCCTCTGGAAAAATCCATCTATAAACGATTGGGTTGTTGTGGAGGAAGAAGGTTAAATCCTTGTATTGCCGCCTTCACTTCTTCATCTCGAATGGAATGTCCTTTAAAATTT
>NW_015182753.1:0-1682 GCF_001447785.1 Gekko japonicus
TATATAAGCTTCAATAATAAATAAAAAACCATTTCAAAAAAAAAAACCTCATGGCCCACCTTAATGAGCCAGGAGGGGCATGGATCAAGGTTGCATGTGGTTGGGTGCACAGATACGAGCAGTCTGTCAACTTCGTCCAGGCTGAGTGGGCTAAAACATTCTAAACCCGGAACTGAAGGTGTGCAAGGGGCCTCAAGTTCGCTCACTGTCTCAATTGTGGCAGGGAGGGCACAGGGGAGCGCCAAGAATTTATCCGCAAAATAGCTCACAAAAGCCTCACAGCCAATGCCCAACTCCCTATCATTTCACCTGCCCTGGGGCAGATCTGTCAAAGACTCTATAGAGGACGCTCTTTTCCTTTCATTTGGCGACCTCCCCAACCAGGAACAAGTTGAAGTAATTGAGAGGATAGAGCGTACAAGAAATCGTCTACTGGCCTTGAAAGGAAGTAAGTGTTCAAACTCTTCTGGTGAACCTCCGACATTGCAAGAGCGACGGGCTGAAATATGTAAAGATCCTGAATTTTTTTTAAATGCCCAGGAAGAGAGAGATGAGATAGGAGGAGGAAGAGAGAGAAATCCGACTCTGCCCATTAGACAAAGCGGCATCAAGATCTGAAGTATCAATAAGTATGACAGGTGACCGTCAAGACATACAAGTTCCGCCCAGATGTTTGCAGAATGGAAGTGTATGGTTTGATAAAGAGGAGAAGCTTAACCGGATTGATGAATCAAACTGACTAAGAACAGCTCCAGAAACGGAAGATTTGAAGGTTGTAACTGAACTGCAGGGGAATCAATAATAAGATTAAAGCCAAACGTATAGCCGCTGAATTTCAACGACAACGAGTTAATATTGCATTACTCCAGGAAACCTACATTAAAAAAGGAGAAAAAGCACTACCACTCAACTGGTTTACGCACCAATATCTTGCGTTCGGATCATCAAAATCTAAAGGAGTAGCCATTTTAATTTCTAAACATACAAAATTAATTTTCGAGGAGAGTGAAATTGATGTAGATGGACTCTATATTTTTATTAACGGATCACTAAATGACTTGCCATTTACTCTTGCTTCTATTTACGCCCCAAATACTAATCAATTTCCATTTCTACAAAATACCCTCAACAAACTTCGAAAATTTCACAAAGGCCAAGTCCTCATTGGGGGGGATCTAAACTATTTGCTGGACCCCATATTGGATCGGAAATCATCTAAAACAAAGGTCAAAGATGTACCCTCAACAAAACGAAAGCAGAGTCAACTAAAAACTCTTCTGCAGGAGATGGATCTCTATGACGTCTGGAGGACACATCACGAAAAGGAAAGAGACTTTACATTCTTCTCCCAACAACACAGAACGTACACAAGGATTGACTACCTGCTTGCATCCAAAAATTGTATAAATACCATCACAGCCTAAAAGATCGGCACAATGACATGGTCAGACCACGCTCCAGTTCACTGCACCATAACAGGACAGAATGCAACACAACAAGCTTTCAACTGGAAGTTTAATAAACTTTTTTTAATGGAACCAAAAATACATGACTTATTACAAGAAGAAATAAAGAGCTACTTTAGGCTAAACACACCCGGTGAAATTTCATCAGCTACGGTTTGGGAAGCATCTAAAGCAGTAATAAGAGGACATTGCATCTCCATATTGGCTTCCTGTAGG
>NW_015182754.1:0-1685 GCF_001447785.1 Gekko japonicus
ATTTGGGCTGGTTGTCTTTACAAAGAAACACTTGGTGTTTCTTTGTCCACAAGATTTTGGAGCTTGTGGTCACCTGTTTGGTGGAGTGGGGTGTGTGTGTCATGAACAGAGCTTTCAGTCCCATGAATCTGTCACTTGGCTTTTCAGTGTATGAACTGTACAGTGCGGCTAAAGAGACATTTCAGACGTGGTTGAGTTGTAAATACTTAATGCAAAATCCACGCAAAACAAGGTCAGAACAAGGGAAGCACATGCATAATGTTTTTTCTCATCATGTGTAAAATGTATATATCCAGTACTGGAAAACCAACATGCAATTGGTTAATGTTCGAACAATACCAGGGATAGAACCTAACAGCAATATCTAGATCTTTCTTAATATCACATGCTCTTTTGCTCTAGGAAAAGAGTAGCAAGGAGTTTTAGGCTAATAATTAATAATTATTATTGTTTGGCATTGTGTGTAGAATAGTCAGGAGAGCCTAAGGTTTTCTGGCAGCCAGAAATTCTAGCTTTTTAGTGTTATGCACCACTAGGTGGTGAGCTAGATTTGCTTTTAAGGAAGGAGACATTTCAGAGGTGGTTTACCATTGTCTGCTTCTGCGTCACAACCCTGGTATTCCGTGGAGGTTGCCCATCCAAATACTAGCCAAGGCTGGCACTGCTTAGCTTCTGAGATCTGTTGGGATCGGGCTAGCCTGCAGCGGTTATGTCATCTGCAGCGGTTATGTCATCTTAAAGACCAACAAAATTTTATTCCAGCGTAAGCTTTCATTAACCCATGTGCAATGAAGACCTCATCTGCACAGCTGTATTGCTCTGCTTTGTGACAAAAGCTATGGGCTACCTGCTAATTGGTTGCACCTGAAGAAGTGGGCTGTAGCCCACAAAAGTGTGTGCTTGGGATAAAATGTGGTCGTTTTTACGATGCCATTAGACTCCTGGGTATTCCTGCAGCAAAAACAGACCAAGTGCAATCACGAGCACAGTCCCACATTTCTAAGTCAGTTGAAGTCGATGGATGGGATTCCATTTAGGATTGCACTGAACACAGCTGCTGTGCTGGAATTGCAGGGCTAATGTCACCCATTAACATGGGGTGATTTCCCACAAGCGCTGCTCCGTGCTCACTCTTCTCTTTGGCCAATGGTATGTGTCAATTTCCTGCTGCACGACGCCATTTGCCCCCCACGCTTCGCGCGATTTCCCCCACGTCTACTCAATCCTGTTTTTTGAGGATTGAGTAGACGCGGGGAAAATCGCACGAAGCTGTGGGGTGTGAAATTGACACGTCCCATTGGGGCAAAAGGGAGGAGTGAGCGGGGAGCAGCGCTTGTGGGAAATCACCTATGGACAATTCTCAGTACTGTGGAGCAGTCTACTGTACTGCTGATGGTCTCATTCCATGAAGTCAGTTGCCTAGTAACTGTCACACATACTCCTTATCTTTTTGCTGCTGTAAGATAACTGAAGTTTATCCTGGAGGAGTCTCCTGCTTTAAGTAGCCGTGTAATAAATGCTTGGTTAATATAGCAGTATCAGTAGGACTATAGTAACAGTTTGGTTAATTGCATGATCAAGTCCCAGGGACCCACCGAATTCACTCATGTGCTGCCCCCTAGTCACTGCTGCCTGCTGGCTGCCACTGGCCCAGTTACCTGCTTGAGCAAGGGCAATAGTGCTCT
>NW_015182755.1:0-1684 GCF_001447785.1 Gekko japonicus
ATCCTTTTGGACAACATTCAGACAGAGACAGCCAGCCACAGGAAGTACAATCCTGCTGATTTGTCTTAAACTCTTAGTGGCATTTAATTCCCTTTCGGACCAAGCAGCAGGATTGGTAATCTTGGGCCGGCACATATTCTCAAACTATCATACCCCAATAGGGTTGCCAGCCTCCAGGTGAGGCCTGGAGATATCCTGCTTTTACAACTGATCTCCAGCTGAGAGAGCTCAGCTCCTCTGGAGAAAATGGCTGCTTTGAAGGGTGGACTCTATGGCATTGTACCATGCCGAGGCCCCTCCCCTCCCCAAACCCCACCCTCTCTTGGATCCACCCCCAAAAGTCCCCAGGTATTTTCCAACCCAGACCTGGCAACCCTATACTTCAAAGGATTGTTGTTGAGGATAAAATGGAGGAGAGAAGAATGATGTAAATCAATTTGAGTCCCCTTTGGGGAAAAAGGTAGGGTATAAATGAAGTAATTAAATAAGTCTCCATTTCCAGTAATCACCTGCTTAACCTCTGAAAGTGGTGGCAGCTGTCTCAGAAAACAAGCAGTTTCTTATGGGAGAAAGCAGCCCTTTGGATAGCCTGATAGTAGGTTGTTTAGAACATTATAAGTTAAGACCAGCATTTTGTGTTCTTCCCGGAAATAAACGGGAAGGCCTGGAAGGTCTTTGAACATGGAGGAAATATACTGTCATCAGCACATGCAACCAGACTGGATCACAAAACAACATCATCAGTCTTGAATGCTGCAGGTTAGACACCTCTTGCCCTTTTCTACTCTAACCACAAACAGAGAATCTATCAATAGAGTTACAGGTTTTTTTCCTACCAGATTTCTTTGAAATGTGTATCTTAGTCATACCATGAACAGTTCCCTCATCTGGGAAAAATTCGCAGGTCTTAGCCACAGCTTGAGCACATGGCTAGCTAAATCTCTCACACGGCTGTAACTTCCAATAAGCACAATTTACCAGCAGTAGAAACCACAGCTTGTCAGAAAATACATTTGAGAAAGAAATTGGTACTATGATCCTCCCTGCAGGAGAAATCGTAGGATGAAGGAGAAATGGCCAGGTCCTCTATTGAGGTTCTGAATTACTGGGAGGCCCTTGTGCTATTACTAACTGGACATTTGTGCCACATGACAGGACACAAATCATCAGCCCAGTCCATTTACAAGACCAAAAATTGTTTCTCAGTCATGTTGGTCAACCTGTCAAGCCCTGCAGTCCTGTACGGTGAAAAATACTTTTATGATGATCTATTCTCCTGCTGCCTCCAAATCAGAACTGCTCTTAATTTACTCCCGCCACCTTACACCTTAATAATCTCCATTTCTATTTATATTTTTCAGTGCTGTTTCTGATTTTTGCACTTTCCAGGACACCTTGTCTCAACACCTTTAAGTTCATGAAAATGCAGTTCTCCTGTCAAGTTCTGCTTGCTCTTGCTGCATGGGACTATATGATTTTGAATGCTTCTGCAGCAAGTAACAAGTAAACCCTCCTTCATGACCAGCCGTAGCCAATAATACTCCTCTCTATGGCTAGAATGTAGACATGAATCTTTCCCCTTTTTCTATGCTCCTTTTTAATGCTCCTGTTAAACCTGATTGGCTGTGTTAATAATGGTTGTTCATTTTTAATGATTTTCATGTTTTATGATTTTATTATGTTT
>NW_015182756.1:0-1660 GCF_001447785.1 Gekko japonicus
GAAATAAAATAATTATATCTTTTCAAACTTTGACATTATCAAACTTTGACATTATACATATATTCTGACACTGTCAGAATATATGTATAATGTGTGCTTTTGAGCCAAGACAGCACCAAAAAGTGTTCCTTAATGAATTACACATACAGCTCGAATTAGGAATCAGGAAGCAATTTTCTTCAGGCCAAACTGGCCAGGGATCCTGGAGGGTTTTTTGTCCCTCTTCTGGGCATAGAGCAGGGGTCACTGGGGGTGTGGGGGGTGGTATTTGTGAATTTCCTGCATTGTGCACGGGGTTGGACTAGATGACTCTGGAGGTCCCTTCCAACTCTATGATTCTATTTAGTGTTAAATACCGCTGAAATTAGGTTTAATAAAACTTTCTTCTCAGATCTTCTGGTATTGACTTAGAGAAAGTCTTTGTTCAAATCCATTTCCATTGATATTACTACACCAAGCCTTTTCCTCATTTTCTTTGGAAATTACTAGTTTAATCTTTAAGATTTGAAAGAGTTGATACAAATCGCCTATTATTTTTTTAGTAGCAGATTTTACTATCAGTTATTCAAAACTAGATTTCTCTTTTAGGGATCCATGTTTTCTCACTGTTGTTGCTACAATATTTCTAATTTGAAAATACTTGAATAAAGGTGGCTTCAGACCTTCCATTGGTTCAATCACATGATCCAGAGATAAACCTTACCCACTATGGAGCACATTCTCTAAGGAACATACATTGTCATTCAGTATATTAGACCATGAAACTGTAAAATCACGAAGCCAATGGAAAGGGACCAGTAATAATAAAGTTTTGAATCTATACCATACTGCCAGAGAAGACAGCAGATTTTCCCTTTCCAGGATTTTTTGTGGAACAAAATGAGATCTTTACCATTCTTACCATACTGTTCCATTTCCAATTTTTCATTGCAGCAAATATGCAATGGAACTTACCATTCCATTTCCAGTTTTCCATTGCAGCAGACATTACAACTTGATAACCATTAAGGGTACATTTATAATAAATATAAAAATTGTTTGGAAAGGATATTCATCTTAATGGTAGCAACCCTACCTAATCATGGCAATTTCAAAGTAGACCGAAAATGTAGACACCTGTGAACATATGAACTGCATGTCTGCATTGGTGTCCACAGTTGTTGAGGGTTTTTTTTTTTGGGGGGGGGGGGTTAAAAGACAAACAAACTCCCCAGAACAGCAGCAATGGTGGAAGCAGGAAAGGGATAAGTGTGATGTAATGACATTTCACCCAAATAACAGTCTAAGCATTTTCTGCTTTGTTTTGTGAATTTTGGGTTTACACTCTGTGAATGCTCAGATATGCTCAAACTTCCTTGATAGGTAGTCTGGTTAAAAGAAACAACTACTTCTCCCCACCACCACCACCATCACTCCTACACAAAGGCCACAAAACCAGAAGGAGAGTAATTAATGCAATCCAAAAGGACAAGGGAAAGACTGGGCTCCGGCCTGATCATACACAATGATAGCCAAATGATCCTGAGCTCACCTTTCCCTGCCTTGGCCTATTTTGATGGGGAGGTAACTGTAGAAAGAAGGTCTCTCTTTAAAAAGCCATCCTTAGAAAAACATTCAGGGAAAGCCATTCTTGGAGAGCGGTTATCCTCAAGACACCAAA
>NW_015182757.1:0-1569 GCF_001447785.1 Gekko japonicus
ATTTCCATAACAGGCCTTATTCCTAGTTCAATAATAATGGCATGTACATGGTGGGAAGTGGTGGGCTTAAAGGTTAAGACTCACTGGGGTAGACTTGTTTGAAATTGTTAAAAGGCATTACAGACATTTCTGTGTTTTGGGTTAAAAGGGATTCTTATTAGATGCCACTTATCCCATTGTGTGTAGAATTGTATCATGATATTTGCAGTCAGCTTATCTTACTGCTCTTCAAAAATACATTATGATGTACAAGAAGGAGGAGGAGAAGAACAAGGAGAGCAAGGAGGAGGAGGAAGACTAAGCTTGTTCAATAGCTTCCTGCTTACTTAGCCCTGAACCTCACAAGTGTAGTGTTCCATAGCAATGGCCATGACTGCTGAGGTTTGAGGAAGAATGAACAGGCAACTTATTGAGCCCTGAACCAGAAAGCTACCACTGTTATCAGTGGGGCTGGGATTGAGGAGAATGGTAGGAAACCCATTTGAACATGCATTACAGACTGGTGGATTTGTGACATCAATTAAATTCATTTACAAACACTGAGGCCAGTATAGCTGTTGTCTTCCAGCAGCCTCTTCCATTAGCCTTGTAAAGCTGGGGGGGGGGACTCTGGATGTATAAATGACTCTTGTGGTATCTTCAAAGATGGTGGATGAACCCAAAGTTTCATTGTCAGAGCCTTTGGGGTCCATGCCTCTAGTCCATTCCCTGTTCAAGCTCTGAACATCAAATAGCAGCAATATGAAGACATGAAGCCACCTTATAATGAATCAGACCCTCGGTTCATCAAGGTCAGTGTTGTCTACTCAGACTGGCAGTAGTTCATTACCTATTACCTGATCCTTTTTCTTACCTGGAGATGCCATAGATTGAACCTTGGACCTTCTGCTTGCCAAGCAGGTACTCTACTATTGAGCCAGTATGGGACCATAGTAAGTTTGGAAAATGGTGCAGGGAGTAGCTTAGCCCCCCTCCCCTGCACTCTGATCCTGATTGGAATTGGGGAGCCTCATTTTTAAAGGAAAAAAACTGCTGGGGATTCCGTTCACAGAAGTCTCATCTTCTTGTGAAACTTGACCCTCGGAAATGAGGTTCTGGTCCTCTTCTAATGCCAGTGTTGCTTTAGTGCTCCAGTCCACAGATCTTTGTGCATTCTGGAGTTGACTTCATGTATGCAACTTATGCAGCTGAGCACAGAGATTCTGTGAATTCACATGACAAAGCAATGGGGTTGGGGGCTAGGAAGGCAGAATACGTTTAGGAGTTGATTATTCACTGAAGTGTCAAACAGCTAGAGAAAACCCCATCCTTTGGGTTGGATCCTGATTAAATGGGCAGTTGCCACCAATTCCCCCTCCCTCACTCAGACCCCCCTTGTTGTTCCTCAGGGTCCCCTTTCACCCAGGAGCAGCCTTCATCGGTATGAAGACGAGGCATTCTGATCATTGCGGCAATACAACATGAGGCATTTTTATGGGGAGGAGATTATGTGGGATTTACTGTATTCTGTATGTTGTAAGCCTCTTTGAGCTATTAGGAAGGGGAGGAAGAGGAAGAGATTGGATTTAT
>NW_015182758.1:0-1717 GCF_001447785.1 Gekko japonicus
TGTCCACATTTCCACTGTTGGCCAAGGAGCTTCGGAGGGGGCAGGGAGGAGGCATGCCCCTACACGCTGTCTTGGAGGAGAGTGGTTATTTAGCGCCATTTCAATCCAAACTCCGGCCTCAGTTTGGGAACAGAGAGTCTTGGTTGCCTTCTGGAGAGGCTAACTGGGTTGCGAGTGGGGGGAGTCACATGCTGCGACCAAGGCAGGCGGTTCTAGAGCGTGGAGCCGGGGACCGCCGGTTGGCCTGATGGCAGCCATACCGTTGGGCAATGCTCCCTTTAAGCTGTGGAGCCTTGAGAGCAAAAATTCTACTTTGTGAGCGACCGGCATTAAAATTGTGATCCCTTTGGCGACTGCATAAATTTGTTTGCTCTGGAGCCATCCCTTCCTGAGCCAAGATAAAAATGTGTGAGCCGGAGGCTATAAAAAGCTGAGCTGGCTCGCACTCACTCAGCTTAGAGGGAACACTGCCGCTGGGTCTTGCAGGGCTCCACCTTGTCCCACGTACTTCAGCACCGACATGAAATCACTGGAGAAATGGTCTGGGGCTTTGGAAAGAGGAGCCAGCCATACACAGAGGTCACCCGGCTCTTTTTCTCCCTGACGGGGGGGGGCAGCCCTGTGACAGCCCAAATCCCTGGAGGAGGGGATGACGGGGTCCAGGGCCAGTAAACAAGGCCGAGGAGCTGCTAGTCAATCGCAGCTGAATAGTCCATATCTCTCCCGGGTCCCCGTAGGAGCAAGTTTGTAGCTTGGGGCTGCTGCTGGATCCTGACCTGATCCTGACTGGAATCTCTGCTTTCCTCTGTGGCACGCGCGTTGGGTTTCCTGCGCTCTGGTAGCCCTGCCTCAGACAGTGGGATCTGGCTACGTCGACCCATGCTCTGTTCACAGCCAACACAGATTACTATCGTGCACTCCGTGCAGGGCCGCCTTCTGAAAACCGTCTGGAAATGTCAGGTGGTCCAAAGTGCAGCAGCCAGGTTGCTGTCAAGATGCAGAGATCCTCCCACCCCCGTGCTGGAAGAACTGCGATAGCCGCCTGTCTAGTTCTGGGCACATGTCAAAGTCCCCTGGCTGGCCCGGGGGGGGGGGCGCTACTTAAAGGACTGCCTCCTCCTGCCCTTTCCAGCCTGCCGGTTAAGACTGGCCTCCCAAGCCCTGCCCGCTGAGCTCTCCTGTCCGGAGGTGGGCATTCTCTCTCTGGTATCACTTTGTTTGTGGAATGCCCTCCCCCTTGAGGCTCACCCGGCGCCTACTCTGCTCTCTTCTGGTCACCGGTCAGATTTAATTTCCTAAACCTCCCCAGCCCTGCAGAAACCCCCACCCCAATACCATTGCATCAGTAAGTAAAGGTAAAGGGTTTCCATTGCTCGAAAGCCAGTCGAGTCCGACTCTAGGGTTGCGGGGCTCATCTCCATTTCCAAGCCAAAGAGCCAGCGCTGTCCGAAGACGTTTCCGTGGTCATGTAGCCGGCATGACTAAACACCAAGGCCGTGCATGGAAAGCTGTTCCCTTCCCACCAAAGTGGTCCCTATTTATCTACTTGCAATTTCTTGCTTTCGAACTGCCAGGTTGGCGGGAGCTGGAACTAGAGACGGGAGCTCACTCCGTCATGCGGCACCTGGGTCTTGAACTACTTAAACAGTTGTGATGGGACTGAAACTGTTAGGCCTCAAAGCAAGAAGGGTTAATACATAAAATGCACAAAACTGTG
>NW_015182759.1:0-1828 GCF_001447785.1 Gekko japonicus
TAATTATGTTTTTATTTTTATTCTGTGTCATTACTTGTCTTATGTTCCAGATTTCTAGGAAAAAGGCAGGTTCATAAATATTGCTTAAATAAACAAATATCTTTGACAAGTTAAGATTTACCTGTTACTGTTGGAGGAAAAGGATATGACTGCTTCAACAATTCTTAGAGACCCTTGAGTTGTTTGCCTTGCTGACCTGAGGAACTGGATGCTGAAGAAGGATCATGTCCCTTTTCCTCACAATGGTTTGCTCCTGCCCTGAGAACCTCATTGCCCCTGATAGCAGGAAAGATGTTGGGATGGGAAGTGGGATTTCAAGAGATTTATGGACAAAAAAAATCATCACACCATGCGCACATGCATAATTTCCGCTCAGTGTGACACTATGCAATACACTAGATAGCCATCACATGGTTTTCTACCTTCATAATCAGTTCTGTCTTGAAGGCTTTTAAAAATTAAAAGCCAAGGTATTTAGTTAAAAACTTATGAAGTTAAGCTTACTGAAATATGAGAGGAAGAGACTCTGGTGCTCTGTTGCTGAACTCCAATAGGCACTTAACTCACGCTGTCTTCCTTATATGTGCCAGGACACTTTCTTACTTTGTCACCAGAGCTTTGTCATGAAGGGAAGATGCTGTTTTGTTTTTTAGTAATTTTTCAATGTTATGATATTCTTTGTAAAATAAATGACCAGAACTGTACACAGTAATCCAGATGTAGACACCATATCACAATAAAGCATTATGCGACTGGCAGTGTTACCCCATTCCTAATAATCCCCATTGCCATATTTGGCTGTTTCACTGCTGCTGCACACAAAGTTGATTTTTCCCCCCATTGAATTGTGTAGCAGGACCCAAAGATCTTGTTTTTGAATAGCAAAAACATTTTAGAACCCACGAGTTTAATTGTAAAGTTAGGGGTTTTTTTTTTATACTTACAATTAATTTCAATTGCCATTTTATTTCCCTTTCATCCTGTTTGGAAAGATCCCTTCTGGAGTTCTTCACAGTCTGCTTTGACATTCACCATACTGAATAATTAAGTGTCATCTGCAGACTTGGCTATCTCACTGCTCATCCTCTCCAAATCGCTGATTAAATAATCAGGCCCAATGAAGAACTTCTCTGCTTCTTTATACCTGTCCATTTATTTATTTTCTGTTCTTTTTTTAAACGGTCACTAATCCTTATGCAGATCATTTCTCTTATTACATGAGTATTTCTTGGGAACCTTAGATAAAGAGATCTGTCACACTCTGGTTGGAAATCCAGGTATATAACATCTACTGGATCACTTCCATCTATTTAGTGATACCGTCAAAAAATTCTAAAAGCATGGTGGGCTAAGACAGCCCTTTGCTTTTACAAAACCAAAGGAGACAGGATCATAGAGCTCCTGCCATTTTGTTTGGTTGGCCCTTAGTTTTAACGGAATGTTCCCTAACAGCCCAGAACTCATTCCACAAATTCATGGCTTCTGCCTGGCAGGCAAGCAGTCATACGTTTGCACTGTGCAAAACATTGGATAACTCCCCCCCAAAAAATTCTAAAAGCATGGTGGCCTAAGACAGCCCTTTGCTTTTACAAAACCAAAGGAGACAGGATCATAGAACTCCTGCCATTTTGTTTGGTTGGCCCTTAGTTTTAACGGAATGTTCCCTAACAGCCCAGAACTCATTCCACACATTCATGGCTTCTGCCTAGCAGGCAAGCAGTCATACGTTTGCACTGTACAAAACATTGGATAACTTCCCCCACATACACACACACCTGGATTTTTATCTTCCTATCTTTTAGTTACTTTATGATACTTTTTGCAATAT
>NW_015182760.1:0-1559 GCF_001447785.1 Gekko japonicus
TTCAGAAACCTATTTTTGGCAACCTCTTCCCTGCATGCTCTAATGGTTGGGTAATGGCAAGCCCCCTCTGAATGTCTCTTGTCTTGACCTGGGTGGCCCAGGCTAGCTCGATCTCATCAGATCTCTGAAGCTAAGCAGGGTCGGCCCCGGTTAGTACTTGGATGGGAGATCACCAAGGAAGTCCAGGGTCGCTCTGCAGAGGCGAGCAATGGAAAACTGTAGCGTATTCCAAAGCTGCCACGGAATGCATGATGTATGTGAAACATCTAATTGACTTGTAATGTTAAGCTTCGTCCTGGGCTGGGATCCAAATCCATCCAATCATGTTACTAGCCCAGGAAGCACCTAACCAATCACCTGCAAGCAAGCTCCCTGAGCGGGAACATCCGTGATTGGTCCTTATGTGAACAACCTTATTGGTTGGTATTTGTACAGTGGGCGTGGCTACATTAGCCGGGAGAGTTTAAAAGCAGGACAGCTGCAATGTGAAAGCTGTTCTGGCTATCAGATGTTGATCCGTGTTGGAGTTGTGTTCAAGTTGAAGAATAAAGCTGTGTTCTAGCTGAATCGCTCTCCGACTGCTTTGTTAAGCGAGTGACTTAACAAAAACCATCTCCTTATGTCCTTTGCCCTGACTCCGATGGCCCAGGCTCACTCGAGCTCATCAGATCTTGAAAGCTAAGCATGTAGGGTTAACTCTGCTCCAGCGGGGGAATTTGTGGGCATTCTGTGGGTCGTCGGGGACGAGATGTCGTTGCGTTGGGGGCGCACTAGTATTTGGACAAAACCCTATGGTTTTTTTCACCTTCAAAACCATAGAGTTTGCCCAAATACCAGAGCGCCCCCGTGCGATGTCCCCGACACGATGACATCACTTCCGGGTGACGTCATCATATCAGGGACATGGCACATTGACATCCCTGTTTAGGGGTGGGGTTCCACCGATGGCCGGCTGTTCTGTGATGGGGAGAAGCCCCCAAAATCGGGGGATCCCCTGCTGGGACCTGGGAGCTGGCAAGGATATAAGCAAGATTGGCCCAGGTTAGTACTAGATGCGAGACCAACAAGGAAGTCCACGGCTGCTCGGCAGAGGCAGGCAAGGGCAAAAGACCCCTCTTCGTCTCTTGTCTTGAAAACCCTATGGGGTCACCCTAAATTGGCTGTGACCCCAATGTTCCCTCTAAGCTATGGGGTCTTGTGAGCAAATATTCTACTTTGTGAGCTCCTGGCATTAAAGTTGTGAGCGAGCGATTTGGCTACTGCATAAATTAGTTTGCTCTGGAGCCCTCCTTCCTGAGCGAAGACAAAAATGTGTGAGCCAGAGGCTAAAAAACTGTGAGCTAGCTCACACCGACTCAGCTTAGAGGGAACACTGGACCTGACCTCACTTTCCACCATCAAAGGGACAGGAAATAGTTTCCGCCAGGCCAGTCGGCAACCAAAGCAGATAGCCCCAATTGTGCAGCCGCTATTCCTACTACCGCACAGCCCCAACCAGGTTTGATTTCTTGGTCAGGGGAGAGTGTGACAGAACCCAGTTTGGTGTAGTGGTTAGGAGC
>NW_015182761.1:0-1757 GCF_001447785.1 Gekko japonicus
GAATTCCACTCTAGGGATGCGGTGCTCATTTCCGTTCCCGAGCCGAAGAGTCAGCACTGTCCGAAGACGTTTCCAGTGGTCGCGTTGCCGGAATGTCTAGACGCTGAGGCTTACGGAACGCGGTTACCTTCCCACTGAAGCGGTGCCTATTTATCTACTTGCTTTGGAACTGCTAGGTTGGCAGGAGCTGGGGCCAGGGAGTGGCACTCGGGTCTCGAACTGCTGAACTGACCTTCCAGTCTGCAGTTCAGCGTCTTAAACCGCAGCCCCTCTGAGAACGTCCTGTAGCCCATTACTCTGGTTTTATATAATAGTAAAGGTCAAGGTTTCCCTTGCTAAAAAGCCAGTCCAGTCCGACTCTTGGGTTGCCACGCTCATCTCCCTTTCCCAAGCCAGCTCGGTGGGCAGGAGCTGGGGCCAGGGACGGGAGCTCACTCCTGTCATGCCAGGAGCCAAACCCCACCTCAGAGCAAAGCTGGGAGTCCGGTCAGGCACCTTCAACAGCCACAGAGTTTTATTCTAGATCGATCAGGGTGGCCAGACTGTGGCCCGGGAGCCGCGTGGCTTCTTCAAGCATCTTGTGCAGCTCCCGGCAGGGCGGCTGGGGAAGCTGAATACCATCAGCAAACAAATATCATTGGACAAACAAATATCATGATCAATATCTGCTTTTAACACTTTTGTTATTATTGGCAGTCTCGATTAATGTTAATAAAAAGCAAATTTGCATATTTCCCAGTAAAAAGTGTAATATCTGTTCATGTCTTGCGGCTCTCAAACATCTGACGTTTATTCTATGTGGCTCTTACATTAAGCAAGTCCCCCCCCCCCTTCTAGATCCAGGTGGGGTCGCCGTGTTCGTCTCAGGCAGCAGAACAACGCCGGAATCCAGCGACTGACACAGTTTTATTCCGGGGATAAGCTTTCCTGTGCCGGCACACTTCTCCCTCTCTGACTCAAGCTTTGTCCTGCCGTTTCAGACCGACACGGCGACCCACCTGGATCTACCCACATGAGAGCCTTTGTGGAGGCCAGCCAGACTCCGGCAACGTCTGGGGCAGGCTTCCCAGTGCCCCCAACAAGCCATGGGCCAAGATGTTAGCTATTTTTCCTTTAGCAGTGCCACTTGGCTAGTGGGCAGGATCTTTGGGTTATGCTCTGTGAGTGGACTTGTCTCGGACAAGGACAGACCAGACACATTTGCAAATGTATACATTTTATTTAAACCTAATTTCTGATAGCAGCCTTTCCATTATCAGTGTTCAAGAAATTAAATTTTGCACAGTTCCCTAATTCTTTATTTCAATCTTGGCAAGATAGGCCAGAAACATGATTTTACGCAGCAATAGCATATTATCTCACCCCTCTTGAAGTACTTGTAGAAGAGGTGAAACTGACAGCCCGCTGGGTTCCTATGGAGACAAAAAGTTGGAACAAGGAGATGGGAGCATAAGAACCAAAGAGAAGCCAATGCTGGATCAGGCCGGTGATCCAGTCCAACACTCTGTCTGTCACACAGTGGCCAAAAATACCAAGGGCCATCAGGAGGTCCAGCAGTGGGGCCAGGACATTAGAAGCCCTCCTACTGTTGCCCCCCACCCAAGCACCAAGAAGACAGAGCATCACTCGTCCCAGACCAAGAGTTCCTATCTATACCTTGTGGCTAATAGCCACTGATGGACCTCTGCTCCATATGTTTATCCAGTTCCCTCTTGAAGGCGTCTAGGTTTGTAGCCGCCATCACCTCCTGCGGCAGT
>NW_015182762.1:0-1642 GCF_001447785.1 Gekko japonicus
ATTTGTCTAATCCCCTTTTAAAGCTGTCTTGTGTCGACAGAAATCACTATCTCTGTAGGCAGTGAATTCTGCAATTTAATTGCACATTGAATAGGGAAGTACTTCCTTGCCCAGCAAGGAATTAAATTATGGAGTTTCACTGCCCATGGACATAGCGATGCCTGCAAGGAGGACATATGCAGAGCAATTTCGGTGGCTTTACCATTCTTTCAGTCCGGTATCACTTGAAACTTTGGTCTTACGCAACCATCACTTTTAAACTTGAGATACTGTGACTTTCATCAGTCACAATATCTCAAGTTTATGTGGCCTCATTCATTTCTGTCAGTGGTCAATATCACACCGTTGCTATTTTCTGTTCTTGTTTCAGTCCTTCTGCAAATCAGTAGAAGTGGTGTGTGGCCAGAACGGCGAAAGCTACAACAGCGTCTGTGCCGCCTATTCTGACCGTGTGGCTGTCGATTACTATGGACCCTGCCAGGCTGTGGGAGCCCTTTCCCATTACAGCTCTCAAGGGGAATGCGTGTCTGTTCAGTGTCCTCCCCTTTCAGCCACCGGATGCAAGCCGGTGCTCCCACCCGGTGAGCACATTGATCTTTACTAAAACTAAACTTAGTTATGTGAACATCTAAAAGTTACTGTCAGTAAGGCACTGGATTGGGCGTGCTGGAAAGGAGCTTTAGGCCTTCTTTACAGATGTTAAGTTTACCAATGGGGGACCTGGTGTTAATACCTGGTAAGTGTGTCTGCAGGTTTGTGGCCCCGCTTTCCAGTGCAGTCTTCTCTTGCTATGGAAGAATAAGTTGGCAGATCTGGAGATAATAGTTGTTAACATTTTTGTCCATTTGTAGGTAACACCTGCAGTGGCACCTCTCTGTAGGTGTTCTGAGGTGACGTGTGTTACGCGGCTTCCTTGCCTGCCTTAGCATTTTCTACTTATTTTTGCCGCCACCAAAGGCTCTCGCCTTACAATTCTCAGTTGGATCCAAAGAAAAGAACAATTTGGTTATATGTGGTAAAGTGACGGAACTGTCCACATATGGGGGTGGCTCTGAGGTAAACAGGGACCCTGTCCTCTAAATAAAACAGTTGTTTTCCTCTTAAACACAAAGTTTATTTAGAAGTATAACAGTTTCAGTAAAAAGGTTTTTTTCCTCTTAAACACAAAGTTTATTGGGAAGTATAGCAGTTTCAGTAAAGTTCACAAGCATGTTGATAGGTACAGTCAGATGTTGGTCTGAAGGAAGAGAACAACGTTTGAGTCCAGTGGTGCCTTGAAGACTTCTGTGTGTGTGCCCACGAAAGCTTATACCCGGAATTAAACTCTGTTGGTCTTAAAGGTGCCGCCGGACTCAAACTTTGTGCAAATAGACATAGTTCTTCTTTTTCTAAAGTTCCTTAAATGGATCTAGCCACAAACTTAGTTTCTTCACTTGCCACTTCGGCTAATAACTCCCACAAAGAACACAGATGTCTCTCACATTCCATAGCCCCTCCTGTCAGAGCCCCTTCCCACGCACACGGAACAAACTCTCCCACACAGAACCTCTCTCTCCAAACCAGTCACCTCTAGCCTCTCGGGTCCAGCTACCATCCAGTCCTAGCGCACTTCAATCACCCATCCAGCCTCCCTCTTTCTTAC
>NW_015182763.1:0-1676 GCF_001447785.1 Gekko japonicus
TTAATTTACTACGCTCCAAAGAGTTTAATGATATCCCCACAAGAAACTGCCTGGTGCAGAATCAGACCCAGCAGCTTTCCAAGGCCTCTGGTGTGGGTTTCTCAGGCGCAATTTCTTTCAAATGAAAATCCCTAGGCGTTGATTCTGATTTCTTCCATATGCAAAAGGTGCATTCAACTTTTGAGGAAGCACAACTACTGCTATTGTTTGTACAGTCTTTTGGGAGAAAGACAAATTCACAAGACTTTAAATGCTGGGTATTAATTAATACCTTTTAATAAGAACGTAAGAGAAGCCATGTTGGATCAGCCCAATGGCCCCTCCAGTCCAACACTCTGTGTCACACAGTGGCCAAAACCCAAGTGCCCTCTGGAGGTCCATCGGTGGGGCCAGAACTCCAGACGCCCTCCCACTGTTGCCCCCCAAGCATCAGGAATACAGAGCATCACTGCCCCAGACATAAGAACAAAAGAGAAGCCATGTTGGATCAGGTCAGAGGCCCATCCAGACCAACACTCTGTGTCACACAGTGGCCGAAACCCAGAGGCCATCAGGAGGTTTACCAGCGGGGCGAGAACTCCAGAAGCCCTCCCACTGTGGCCCCACAAGCACCAAGAATACAGAGCATCACTGCCCCGGACATAAGAACAAAAGAAAAGCCATTTTGGATCAGGCCAATGGCCCACCCAGTCCAACACTCTGCGTCACACAGTGGCCAAAACCCAAGTGCCCTCTGGAGGTCCATCGGTGGGGCCAGAACTCCAGACGCCCTCCCACTGTGGCCCCACGAGCACCAAGAATACAGAGTGTCACTGCCCGAGACAGAGTGCTCCATCTATTCCTTGTGGCTAATAGCCACTCATCATGGACCACTGCTCCATATGTTCATCCAATCCCCTCTTGAAGCTGTCTATGCTTGTAGCCACCACTATATCCTGTGGGGGTGAACTCCACGTGTTGTTGTTGTTGTTGTTGTTGTTGTTATTATAAACTTCCTTGCACAGCTTCCCGGAGAGCCGGTATAAAAAATTTCTGGCCAAATAAATTAAAAAAAAAAAATCCACCCGTCCACAACCGCGGGAAATTCTCTTACTTACCTTAAGCACAGTGATATTCCAGGCAAAACTTTCAATGGCCTTGCTGAGCTTTCTCCCTTTCAGACCTTCCTTCGTCCCCAGGTTATGCAGCTCTTCGTGGAATTCCATTCCTAAGGAAGAGATGCAGCATGAGGGTTAAGGGCTAGTCGCTGAAAGACACACAAAGGCCCCTTCCGCACTCGGACCTCACCCCGGGTTCTCTCTGTGTCCAACTCTCGGCCATTGACCTTGCAGTTATCTCTGTTTATCTGTTGTTTTCTGCACTCATTTTGTCCCATTCCAATTTGCTTGCCTGCCCCGGGTTATAAATTCCACATTGTAACCAGGGTTGTTTATCCTAGGTATGGTGGGAAAGGGGCGGGGAGAATTGAAACCAAGTTAAAAATTCGACACTTAAATCTGCACTGGGCCCACTCTGGATCAAGGAAAGCCCGCAGCAAAACAGGATCTATGTACCCTGGGGTAGCGGCAGTCTGAACCCGGACTGACCACAGGGTAACGCGGAATTGACAAAAGAGACATCAGAAGTATGTAGGCAGCATTTTTTTTGAACACATATTGCTACAGACAAGAGAACCG
>NW_015182764.1:0-1602 GCF_001447785.1 Gekko japonicus
TGCCCTGCCACCAATCAGCTGGCCAGCAGTCAGAACTTACCCCCCAAAAGAGGGAGGCCCAACCCAGCGTGCAGTGACGTGTCTACATCACCAACCACATGATCTGGAAGTGACGTCAGGGAAGCACTCTGGTATTTAGGCAAAAACTCTATGGTAGGAGCCAAATTTACCATAGAGTTTTTGTCCAGATACCAGAACGTCACCCCAAAGTCCCAGACACAATGATGTCACTTCTGGGTCACATGGGCAGTGGCACAGGCACATTGCTACAACGTCAGCTGGGCCTCTCTTCTGCTCCCGATAAGTCCCCCCATCCCCCACTGGTTGCCAGGAGGGACTTGGCAATTCTAGTGACTGGCCCAAGATCACCCAGAAAACTTGAACAACAGAGTGGGAATTTGAACCTGGGTCTTCCAGATTTTAATCCAACAGTCTAACCACTACACCATACTGCCTCTCCATGTGCCATGAACCCAACTAGGTGATGTCGGGTCAGTCATGCTCTCTCAGCCTGTCCTACCTCAAAGGGTTATTGTGAGGAAGGAAGAACCATTTGTGCTCCCTTGAGTTCCATGGAGGAAAGGTGGGATAAAGATGCCCTATGTAAACATAATGGAGAAGTGGCGGATAATAATATGTTCGAAAACTTACTCCATGAATCCCCTTGGGTTCAGAAACTAGTTATTTGTGTTGATCCATGGGAGGATTTTTTTTTTTTTACTAGAACCAGCCCGGATATCACCAAATAGCGATGTCAAGTATTCATGTTTCCCAGACCTCTTCATTAACTGGATGCTAAGTACAGTAAATTATTTCGGGGCAGGTTGGAACAAACCCAGAGTCTGCCGTTTGTGCTTTCTTGAAATGGAGGCCAGGAGTTGTTGCAGACTTAATTAGGTCATACGGGGGTTTTGGTGCAAAAAAGATGTCAAGACGTCCCACAGGCTCTTAGGAAGATGAAGGGGAGGAAAGGGAGCCTTCTCTCTCTGAAAATATAAAATCTACCTTGCTCATCAGAGTCTTTTCCTATCCAGTGCAAAACACACAGGTGTCTTGGAAAGGCTGAGCGTGGCAGAAATATGTGGGAAAGGGTGACATGCCTTCCAGCCACCAAAGAATCCAACCCAATTTGGCTTCTAATGACTTGCTACCCAGAGCGTCATTTAAAATTAATCCCCACCTCCGTGACTATAAAAACTCCCACACTCTTCTGCTTCTCTTAGCCTTCCAGGGACCTGTGTGTTCTGAAAAAGTGCTGGGAAGGATTTCGATAAACTGCTGGATTATATATATTTTTCAAAGGGAGAGGTTCCATTTCTTGCTGCTTCATCACTGTTACCTCTTGAAATCTGTTGTGCCACTATCACCATGCGAACTAATTAAGTACACAGCAACTCCTGGCCTCCGTTTTCAGAAAACTGCAGACTATGGGCTCTTCTAATAGACCCTGAAACATTTTTTCTTTTCCTCCTCCCTCCCCCTGTTTTAAACAAACACCTAACTTTATTCAGAGTTCTGGCAAATCCCAAAACACTGTTCTTACTAATTTTCAATATTTTGGTAGGTCCTAATAATAAATGTAGGAGCTGCAGTGGCTCAAGT
>NW_015182765.1:0-1917 GCF_001447785.1 Gekko japonicus
CTAAACATCATAATCCACAATCTCAGTGACATTTACAGCAACCCTGGAAGGTCATTATCTACCTACATGTTAGACCAACGGTGCAATCCTAAGTAGTGTTAACACCTTTCTAAATCCATTGAAGTCCAACAGGCTTAGAAGGCAGTAAAACTTAGGATCAGCCTGGGAGTGTCGCCTCCATAAAACCAACCACTAAATTCATGTCTAGATGGAGCTTTGTGATTTGTGGCTGGGCCACCATACTGTACCAGCACTGCAGGTTAGGGAGTGCTCTGAAAGACCATGTAGAAGAGCTTTTTAAGAGTCGCAACCTGCCACAAAGATTTCACTTGTATATTGTGTTATAGTTGGAGCCAGGGCTTTTTTTGTATAAAAAGCCCAGCAGGAACTCATTAGCATATTAGGCCACACCCCTGACAACACATCTCATTAGCATATTAGGCCGCACCCCCATGTTACCAGAAGTGTGCTCATCCAGCCACACCCACCTTTTGCTTCTTATTCGTTTGTTGTCAAAACCCAGGGCTTTTTTTGTAGCAGGAACTCCTTTGCATGTTAGGCCACACACCCCTAATGTAGCCAATCCTATTGAGTTTCTGCTGTTGGGTGTGACCTATTATGCTAATGAGTTCCTGCTGGGCGTGGCCAACTTGGGAGCCAGCCGGAACTCCGTTCCTGTGCGTTCCTGCCCAAAAATAGCCCTGGTGGGAGCAGTGTTTCTCACTCAGTAGATCAGAAGCCAGCTCTGGCTCTTTGACATTCTCTTCTAAGCACTATTCCCCAGTGTGGGACCTGGCCCATGTTTCAGGAAATTGGGCCAAGGACTTGGCCCAATGGAGCTGGTGGTTGGCAGCTGGTTCTCACTTTGAACTAGCCACCAGAGGAATAGGTAAGCTGCAGTCCTCCGAGACGCAGTGCTCCTGCCAGGGATGGAAGTAAATGTGGCTCTTTTGGTTGATGGCAATTGTAATGTTGCTCTCCATGAACCATTGAATGAGTACCACTGAGTTAGAGAGACTACCTTAAAGGAAATTTTTTCTTCACACTGAAAGAGACAAGGTGGTAGGGTTGCCAACAGACCTGGAGAAAAATGTCCTGCCCTTTTCAAAGAGGTTTTAATCTGTGGAAATGGGCAGCCAAACTTTTCACGGCATGCAGGTAAATCACATCATCTCATCAATCACAGGGCATTTCCAACGTCTTTTTTTCTCCAGGATGTTGGCTGCTCTAGGTTGGTCTCAGCTAGAACTCAGCACCTTCTGTCTGACCAGTCTCTTGATTTCCTTTGGGCCACACACCCTTATCTGGAGAGATCAAGCTGAAACGGAACTAGACTTTATCTAGAATCATTTTGTATTTGTTGAGCTATTAAAAGGTGTTCTGAGTTCATAAATTTCCTGGCAAGAGTGACTCATGGGAAGACATAACAAAACTCAGTTGGAAGCCAACTGATAAAAGATTAAAAAAAAATTCTTTCCAAAATGAATGTCTTCACAGTGATAACTATGGGAAAACCACCAACCTGTTTGGGAGAGTTCCGCCCCTCCTTTCCCAAACAATTAAGACATGTGGATTTATTTAGCTATCCCTTTGCAAATGTCCCAGGTTAAAAGACTGGCCCAACAAAAACTGGCCCAGAGAGAGCTTTTGACAGAGAGTGGAAAGCACTTCAGCAGTTCAATAAAGCTATCAAAGCAGCTCTCTTTACTCTTAAAAAAATTCTGGTGTGATAGAGCAGCTAAAACTGTGAGCCAGAAGTTCTTCGTATCACAGCAGCCTCGTTGGGCAACCCTAGGCAAGATACTTCTCCCTGCTCATGTGTGCAAAAAGGTATAATAAAGAGGCCTACTTTACAGGAGGATTGTGTGGATCACCAAGATAACAAGCGAGTGCCTTGTGCTTCTGAAATGTGTCATA
>NW_015182766.1:0-1631 GCF_001447785.1 Gekko japonicus
GAACATTTAATTTGCTTTACACTTTGATTTCAGAAAGTTATTTGTTTTGTTAAATCTAAACAGCATGTTATAATGGTTAAGAGCAGCTGACATTAATCTGGAGAGCTGGGTTTGATTCACCATTCCTCCCCCACATGAGGCCAGCTGGGTGACCTTGGGTCAGTCACAGGCTAAGGTCACACTGGAGGCTTGGCACGATCTGGCGGCACTTCTATTTGCGGCGGTTTAAATTGTCACGGGAAGGGGTGACCAGACAGCACACCCTAAAGCAGCCTCACTGCACGCTCACTCTGTGGTCGATTGTTCAGATTATTGCTGCGGGGCAACCACGGAGTGGGTGTTCAGGCGGCTTCTTTTTTAAAAAAATTGTCTTTTGCATATGCGCATAACTGCTTATTTGAAGCACCGTTTTGACAGCTGGAGGAGGCTGCCTCCCTCTCTGAACAACTCATCTTTTCAATTAACCCCTTCCCCACCCTGTGTGCTGTAAAGCTGTAGGCAGAGGAACCGGCATGAAAAAAGACAAAGGAGGCTTCTCAGCCTGCCCTTCCCTCCCCCCCTTTTTGCCTCAGAGGACAGCTGAAAGCTTGCTGGTGTGTACAAAGATGTGGTTATGCACACATCCGCTAACTGACTAAGAAAAAAAAAGGAGCGAAAATGGAACAGAGCAATCAGACTTCTCAACCAGGTTGATCTCACAGCAGGGGAGTTCAGACATCTGGAAATGCGGGGCGAAAGCGCCGATGTCCGTAAACACTGGACTTTCCCTGGTGCCTGATTACTCCGCTTCCAAAGTGGAGGCAGAACAAGGTGGCGACGACTGAGGTGAGGAAGGCAGATGTTGCTCTCTGATCCTGCTCTTTAAATCCGCAAAGGTACCTCAACGATATCGGTGCAAACTGCTTGTGTGACCACCGCCACAGTTCTGTCGGAACTCTTTCAGCCCCACCTACCTTACAAGGTGCCTCTTGTGGGGAGAGGAACGGAAAGGCGATTGTTAGCTGCTCTGAGACTCCTTAGGGTAGGGAAAAGAACCCACTCTTCTTTTTAAATTCTAAAACATAGGTATATTTGAAGAAAAAACCCTGGATGTTTAAATGACAGTTTAAGGGTGTTTGCATATGATCTCCCCCCCCTCCCCCCACCCTGCATAGGCATCGTCTTCTGAAGACATGGGCCGGTGGATTGGGATCTTGTTGGCTGAGAGCGGCTCATCTGCAGATCCAGGGACTTTGCACTATGACTACATCGATGTGGATGTGACCGCGAGTGTTATCCAGGCCGCAAAGCAGACCTTCTGGTAGGTGAAGCTCAGGCAGTTAAGAGCCTTTTCAGGAACTCTGCAGTTTTCAGTTTTTGCTGTCAAAAGCAGCTTGTCGTCTCCCGCTCTTTACTGGGCATTACTCTGTATAAACCTGTGAAATCTTGAGAGGCGGTGTAGCTGGAATTCCCAGCCAGCAGTGCTAATTGGCCTAGAATTGCCTGCATTAACCCGAAGTAGTGAATGGAGGCAAACCGTATCCCTCGCCCATTCGTAAAGCACTGTTTTGTCGAACTCTTTCGTTCTCTCACACTGGTTTTCAAATTGTGGCTGTCAACTCATTGCCCCCTTAAATGTCTGAAACACCAGA
>NW_015182767.1:0-1786 GCF_001447785.1 Gekko japonicus
ACAGTAGCAAGACATAGTCGTACATTTCCACTGCAGTATTATATATCAAATATTCTACTCCCCACGAAAATCTAACAATTTATCTTAAATGGTTCAAATTTCTAACTGACCCCCTCACTCTGAATTTAATCATATATGTGAACTTCATTGAATCTGCCAAATATTCAGTGATGGGGAACAATTAATTCCTGCATCTTAAAGGTGGGTGACTACCTCTCTTCCTTGCTTTGCTATCCTTTTTACATTTGCCAGCAATACAACAGTAAAATCCATTGCCTGAATCACTCTACCAGTTTTTTTCATCAGAGTATTGAAATAAAAATATTACTCAGAGAGGGACGTGCCCACCAGTTATGCAGGAAAAAAAGCCTCGAAGAAATCTGATGCATCGCTTTAACAATTCCCTAATAAGCTGAATATCCTTTCCTTCCCCCGTAGTTTGTTATGCATGCACCCGAAGAACTGAGCAGAATAAAGGAAAGGATGACAGATTCCTTCAACAAAGAATCTTTTGAAGAGGACCCTGCAATGTTAGAAAGTGGAATGGAAGCTGCACTGAAAGCAATTGGGAGAAACAAATCCCCAGGAATAGGTGGGATATCAATAGAGCTATTTCATGCGACAGAAATGGAGTCCTTCGAAAGATTGTGCTAACAAATATGGGAAACAAAGCAATGGCCCATTGGGGCCATTCCAACATTGCAGCAGCTATCGTACCATAACATTAAATTCTCACGAGTAAAGTGATGCTCAAAATCTTACAGCAAAGTCTGTTACATATATGGAATGAGAGTTTCCAGATGTCCAAGCTGGACTCAGAAAAATGAAGAGGCACTAGAAATCTTGTGGCAAATTTACGTTGGTTACTGGAGACAGGGCTATTTTTGGGCAGGAACGCACAGGAACGGAGTTCCGGCTGGCTCCCAAGTTGGCCACGCCCAGCAGGAACTCGTTAGCATAATAGGCCACACCCAACAGCAGAAACTCATTAGGATTGGCTACATTAGGGATGTGTGGCCTAACATGCAAAGAAGTTCCTGCTACAAAAAAGCCCTGGGTTTTTACAACAAACAAGGTAAACAGAATAAGAAGCAAAAGGTGCGTGTGGCTGGATGACCACACTTCTGGTAACATGGGGGTGCGGCCTAATATGCTAATGAGCTGTACTGTCAGGGGTGTGGCCTAATATGCTAATGAGTTTCTGCTCTTGGATGTGGCCTATTATGCTAATGAGTTCCTGCTGGGCTTTTTCTACAAAAAAAGCCCTGCTGGAGCATATGAGAGAATTTCAGAAGAAAACCAGCTCTTGTTTCATAGATTACAGCAAAGTATTGAATGTGCGGCTCATGAAAAGCTATGGTTGGTTTTCAAAGAAATGGGTGTGCCACAACATCTGATTGCTTTGATGCGCAACCTGTACTCTGGACAAGAGGCTACCCGTTAGGACAGAATACGGAGAAACTGCAATGGTTTCCAGTTGGCAAGGGGGTCAAGAAAGGATGTATTTTATCTCCCTGTCTCTTCAATCTATATGCAGAACATATCATAAGGAAAGCTGGATCAGATTTAGATGAAGGGGGAGTGAAAATTGGCAGAAGTAGCATTAACAATTAGAGATATACAGATGACACCATAATACTGGCAGAAAATAGTGAAGACCTGAAACGACTCCTGATGAAGGTTAAAGAAGAAAGTGCCAAAGCAGGATTAGATGTGAACATCAAAAAGACAAAACTACTGAGGAATTAGACAACTTTATGTTGACAATGAAGAAATGGAAATTGTT
>NW_015182768.1:0-1565 GCF_001447785.1 Gekko japonicus
TGTGTTCCCTGTAACATGTGAACAGGGCTCCAAAAAGGCATTCAAGAAATCTGCAAAACAAACATCAAAAAGTGGAGAATCAAGCAAAACATAAACAAATATAAGAAGAAATTAACAGGGACCAATTGCTCATTCCTGTTGAGGCACTGAGAGGCATAGAGATGTTGGCAAAATCCTTTAGCTTCCAGCTGTGTTCTGATGGCAGTCTTGGGTCTCATCTTCATCCTTCTTGACTTTCAGTGAAAGCAAAACTGGACTCCCAGTTAAACCAAATTTCTCATAGCTCTCTTGGACAAGCAAATTAATTGTCATGAGCTGAAATGCTTTTGCTGGAAGTGGTGGCCATGTTCAAACATTTATTCTGCCAACACATTTATTCTGCTAACACGGTCATTCTAACACATTTCATTCCTTTTTGCTGACAGGCTCTCAGAAAGCTGATAAATTTAGAATGGCAGGCTCAAGATATTGACCTTCTGGTGTATGTGGAGCCATTTAGACCTGCTTAGAACAGCATTTCTCCTTCACTGTTTGCTTAGGTAAAAGATTTATGGAGTAGTTCAGTGAGGTTGCAAAATTTATGCATTTTTCAGGATGCAAGGGCCTACTTTTTGCATACCCAATAATTCAGTCATGTTGAAGTGGATCCCCCCCCTTTCCTTTGAACACCACAGATCCCATTATTTTATTTTTTAAGTGCTTTTGAAACTCCCATGATCAAGGACAGCTTGCCATGTAGCTTGAGGGAAATGCAACTCCAAAGCCACTATGTGCACTTTTATTTGAATCTGAGACTTATCCCACCATTTTTCCTTAAGTGTGGCTCATCACTTATCTTAATCATTAACCATTAGTAACAACAACGATGTACGATGGATCAGTATTACTGTTCCCCCTCCCTCTGCCTTCTACTGCTATCAATAATACTTCATAGAGACAGGAAGAAGTAGCCAGACTCCCGTCCATCGTGCTTGGATCTGTTTGTATTGAAGACCTAGTCTATAAATGCAGCAGAATTAGGTAGTAGAATTTTGAGATGTGATGCACTTGGGAAGTGATGCACTTCGGACATGAATCAAAGCTGGGTGGGCATTTTGGGTACCTGAAAACTCTGCACTTCTGTTTAATGAACAGAAGGTGCCCCAGCAGCCCACTGGTGTTGCTCCGGCCATTGGAGACACCTAGCCGGCCCTGGAAGGTGATTGCCATGGACTTTATTACTGACTTGCCCCCTAGCAAAGGGAAAATGGTAATCTGGGTGGTGGCAGACCTGTTCTCTAAGCAAGCCCATTGCATTCCATTAAAGCAGCTGCCTAATGCAGAGACTTTTGCCAAGGTGTTTATGCTGCATGTGGTGAAACTGCACTTGATACCTACCAAAATAATTTCGGACTGCAGAAGTCAGTTTGTTGCTAAGTTTTGGAAAGAACTTATGCAGGTGTACCAATTATTTTCATATCAGTTTTGATCTCTCCTGGTGGTTCACTCCAGGGCCGCCTTAGTGGTTGCTCTGTTGTTTTGGAATTGACTGTCACTAGAAGATCAACAACCTCAGATATGCAGAC
>NW_015182769.1:0-1783 GCF_001447785.1 Gekko japonicus
CACACTAACATGAACATATGAACCTTCCTCATACTGAATCAAACCATTGTTCCATCGAGGTTAGTATAGTGTACTCAGATGGCAATGGTTCTTCAGGATCTCAGGCAGACATCTTTCACACTTCCTACTATGCAATTCTTTTAACTGGAGTTGCTGGGGATTGAACCTTGGACCTCCTGCATACCAAGCAGATAACCTTCCACTCAGCCACGGCTCCTCTGTCATTATAGCTGCCATCCTTCCTACCCATGACACAAGAAGTTTATTCCGGCATATCAACTGCACTTCCATTTCAGAGTGTAATTTCCAAAGGTGGTGTTCTATTGGTTTAGTTGAATCTGTTTGAACCAAAATATCTAGCTCTAACTAAGATTTCCACCGATAAACTTTTTAAACTCATTATTTCTCCATGATGCCAATGTGAATGTTGACTGTGTTATCACGTCCGTAGCCTCCCAACATCACCTGCTCAGTCTGTACAGTTATAAATGAAGAGGTTTTCCAGCCACTCTCCCTCCAAGGGAATGTTCTAAAGGAGGCTTAAGGGAGAGTAAACATGAAAAAGTATGAAGAGAAGGATATGTTCACTTGGAAGAACAGAAAGTGACATCTTGTATATGTTGACAGAAGCGAACCAAATGTGCTTTAACTGTTACAAAAATAAAGGTGACATACACCTTCCAGCAGGCACTTTTACACATTGTCAACAAACTGCTCTGAGTCAAGAAATATGGTTTAAAATTTCCTGAATTTAACTCATTTAACTGTTTCCCTGTGGCAATGTGATTGCGCAACAGCGTGTGGGTAAAGGGCCATCAAGTGGTAGCCAATTTATGGCAACCCCAGCAAGGGGCTTGCAAGGCAAGTGAGAAGCAGAGGTAGTTTGGTTTGCCATTGGACTGGGCTACTCCCTGTATTTGGCGAAGAAGAAGAAGAAGAGGAGGAGGAGGAGGATCAGGAGATTGGATTTATACCCCACCCTTCACTTGGAGTCTCAGAGCGGCTTACAAACTCTTTTCCCTTCCCCTCCCCTCCCCACAACAGACACCTTGTGAGGTGGGTGGGGCTGAGAGAGCTCTTGAGAAAACAGCTCTGACAGAACTATGGCTTGCCCAAGGTCATCCAGCAGCTGCAAGTGGAGGAGTGGGGAATCAAACCCGGTTCTCCCAGATTAGAGTCCGCGCACTTAACCACTACACCATATTGGCTCTCAACCCTGCAGGTAAGATGACCTAGGGTTTCCAGGTCCCCCTGGCCCACAAGCAGGGGATGGGGGGGTAGGGTTGCCAGATCCAGGTTGGGAAACTCCTGGAGATGTGGGGGCAGAGACTGAGGAGGACAGGGACCTCAGTGGGGCACAATGCCACAGAGTCCACCCTCCAAAGCCTCCATTTTCTCCAGGGGAACTGATCTCTGTAGTCTGGAGATGAACTGTAATTCCAGGGGATCCCCAGGTCCCACCTGGAGGCTGGCTTTCCTAAGATGACCAACGTTAAAAAAAAAAAAGTCTGCACGAATTTTTTAATTATTAATACGCACACCTGTAGCCAACAAGCAAAAACTAGTGCACAACATCTAAACATAGCCAGAACAGTTAACCCTTCCTGCACATCTTCCCAAATACGGCAAGTGAAGACATCTACCGCACTTACTCTGATATGCCAGTCCAGAGAAATGGACCTGATATTAAAAAATGCCTATGATCTACTGTTGCCAAATGGCCCATTCTAGGTGAGGGTACTAAAAGGAGAAGGTTGTTTGAATCATAGAATCATAGAGTTGG
>NW_015182770.1:0-1628 GCF_001447785.1 Gekko japonicus
TGGCTTCTCTTATGTTCTTTATGTTCTTACGTAAGGTGTCACCGGACTCAAACTTTGTTCTGTTGCTTCAGACCAACATGGCCATCTGACAGCAATGCTGATTCTGTGAACTTAGGCAGATCATGAGAGGGAGGGCAGGAAGGGTTGAGTCAACGCTTAGTTCTTGTGGCCCTTTTTTACATGCCCAGGGAAATGCTGATCGCTACTTTGGGGTCAGGAAGCAATTTTTCTCCAGGCCACTTTGGCCGGAGATCTAGCAATTTTTAGTCATCTTCTGGGTGTGGAACAGGGGTCACTGGGGGTGTGGAGGAGGAGGTATTTGTGTATTTCCTGCATTGTGCAGGGGGTTGGAGTAGATGACCCCGGAGGTGCCTTCCAACTCTATGATTCTATGATTCTACCCACCTGAATCTATTTTCAGAAATGGCATAAGACTCCAGGGCTCTCTCGCCCACAAAGGGAACCAAACCAGGTAGGTGCTACCTTTGGGGTTGTAGACGTCCAAATGGGGCATACAGTTATCCTACAATTACATCCAATCTCCAGATTGCAGAGACCAGCTCTCTTGAACCTTTGGAAGGTGGACCCAGTGCCATAACCTCCTCACTGAGCTCCCTCCCCTACCCAAATGCCATCCTCCCCAGGGACCATGCCAAATCCCCGGGGATTTCCCAAGCCATAGATGAAAACTCTAGTTACTGTTGGCAGCGTTTAAATATGCAAAGGAAGCAGAGCACTGACTGTTTAGAGAAAAATCAGTATGGCCCCGGTCACATGGGCCAGATAACGCAAGGGGGGGAGGTGTGGCTGTTCACCCCGGAGTAAAATAAAGCGCGGTAGACCAATCACACGGTCCCCTGAGTCTCCGCGCTTAGGCTGTTAGCTGGCGATCACACAGCGATGCTGGAGTGTGGCAAAGAAGCGGCGCAGCAAGCGTTTCGCGTTTGTGCAAATCATATGTGCAGTTCCGCGGAGCAGCACTGCTTTCAGTTACGTGTTTGTGCACATGCGTTTACGAAAAACATCCTGTTAGCGATGGGACGTGGACAGGCGCCGGATGCGATCAGACGTCCACCCCTGCCCCGTGTTTTCCAGATACTAGTGCACTTTCCGAGGTACTTTTTTACTGCACATCTTCAGCGGGACGCCACAGGTTGGCCACGGGTGTGCTACGCTTCCCAGATGTTGTGGTGTGTGATCGTGCCCTGAAAATCCACCTGACATTCATGCCTTTAGCATGGCAAATCCCCGTGTGATTTATTATGTTTATTAAAGAAGAACAAACTGTTATAGAACATAGAAGAGAGAGAACCTTAACTGTCTAGCCTAATTGCTGTGGGAGGAACAACAACAAGAAGGGGCAGGAAGACTCCAGAAGAGCCAGTCAGGAGACAGCAAGAACATAATTTGAAGTTGTGGGCAGTCCCCCTGCAGGGTGACCTTCAGATCTTCTTCACAAGGCTGCTTTAATAGACCTTGCATATTCCAACAGTTACATCTGGAGGGGCTGTGGCTCCATGACAGAACATCTGCCTGGTGTGCAGAAGGACCCAGGTTCAGTCCCCAACAACACCAGTTAAGGATCAGGAAGTAGGTGACACCAGGGGTCATTTTGTAGAAGAAGAGGT
>NW_015182771.1:0-1652 GCF_001447785.1 Gekko japonicus
CATTGGCTTTTCTTATGTTCTTATGAATAAATGCAATATTATCCTGGACTGTTTCTAATATCCTAACAGTAATTTGCTCAGAAGGCGAGCTGTCCTGCAATGGAAAATTGCAAGTTTGGGAAAATGTGGAATGGGTGTCTTTGTTAGCTGTGGTAGATTTTCCGGGTTGTGTGGCTGTGGTCTTGGCATTGTAGGACCTCACATTTCGCCATTAGCTGTGACTGGCATCCTCAGAGGTATAACACATAAAGATGGAGTACTCTCTATGTCAAGGTGAGAAGAAATGGTAGGCTGGTAATTTATATCTACTCAGGAAGGTGGGGTGGGCCTGAGGCATTGTCTTGTAGGAGTTCCCCAGGCGGTAAACATGCTACTGGAGGAGCTTTCCTGAGGAGGTTCTTTTGTATATGGATTGTCCTGGGCCTGGGCCCACTGCTGGACCTCCTGATGGCACCTGGTTTCTTCCTTCTTCAATTTGACTAAATAAAAGGGGACTGGCTCTTTCCCATAGTAGAGGAGGAAACCTGATGCATATCAGAGTCTCACACTCAAGTCTTCCAAAGAAAGGGAAGAGCTGGGTGATGGACCCCAAAGCCCAAATCTCATGGACGCAGAAGCGCCTGACACATTTCCTCTTGGTCCACACAAGAGGCGCTGAGTGTTTGCTTGTGGGATGTGCCCACCCATGAAGTCTCTCAGATCGGCTAGGCCAGTGATGGCGAACCTTTTAGAGACCGCGTGCCCAAACTGCGACCCAAAACCCACTTCTTTATCGCAAAGTGCCAACGCGGCAATGTTAACCTGAATACTGAGGTTTTACTTTAGAAAAAAACAACTCATCCATTAACTTAAGATGATCCAAACAAAGTAAGGAAAGCAATCCCAAATGCTTTCGTTTACTTAAAATTATTTGGCAGAGAATTCGACACTTTAATGATGGTCTGGGCCTGGCTGGGGCGATGGCACGCGTGCCCGCAGAGAGGGCTCTGAGTGCCACCTCTGGCACCCATGCCATAGGTTCGCCACCACTGGGCTAGGCTAACAGAATTCTACTCAAGGGAACGCTGAACTAGACATATTAGGATTGTTACTTTTATTTTTACATGCTTACGTCTTTGCCTCTATAGCATCCGTGTTGCATAATCTCACGTTCACCCCTTCGCTTTTCTTATTGTTTGTGTGAAAGGGCCTTGAAGATTCCCTCTTTTTCGATCCTGTATTTTAAAACAGCCTTTTTGTCGTTGCCCCCCGCCCTGTTAGCTACATGATGGACCCGCTGTCACTCTCCCCACTCTGAGGCAGATTATCCCCCCCCAAATTCTTAGTTCCTTTCAGGTACTGAGTTGCCCCCTCAGGAGCGTGATAATATTTGTGGCTTTATAAACCTGAATGTCCCACCCTGTAACAAAATCCGATTTAGCTTTCTGCCCAGACCAGGAACTTGTCAGGAGAAAAGAAGAGCCCTCTTTTTAGATCGCTTGAAATGGCACTGGAGACTGTGTGACAGTGAACAACAATAAAGATTTTATTCAATAGGCAGGGATGATAGAGGGTAGTCAGGAATTGGAAAGGCTGAGGTAAACGGTGGTGAAACGGTATATATTTCAGTTGACAGACCAGATGGTGTTGTAAAAAGGTAAAGGTAAAGGTTC
>NW_015182772.1:0-1604 GCF_001447785.1 Gekko japonicus
ATCAGTAGGCTGCAGAGGTTTGTCCCCCCTTAAAAAAGGTAAAGGAGGGCAGTCATAACCATATACAGCTTTAAAAGGCGACATACCAATGGAGCTATGCATAGTGTTATTATAACAATATACAGCAAGTGGCAGTAAGTCAAACCAATCATCTTGTTGATAGTTAGTAAAACATAGTAAATATTGTTCCAAAGTCTGATTTACACGTTCTGTCTGGCCGTCAGTCTCGGGATGGTAAGCGCTACTAGGCCCTTGCTCCACCCCCATGATAGCTAAAAGTTCTTTCTAGAATTTGGAAACAAATTGCGTGCCCCTATCCATAATTATCTTTGTAGGCAAGAGATGGAGCCGCACGATATGCTGGAGGAAAGCTTTAGCCAGTTTTTGGGCTGTAGGCAGGGATGGCAGAGGAACGAAGTGAGCTTGTTTGGAAAACAAATCGACCACTACCCAAATAACTGACTTCCCCTTGCTGACCGGGAGATCAGTGATAAAGTCCATCAAAATGACTTCCCAGGGTCTATTGGGGGTCGGCAAGGGTTTCAGGAGACCCGGCAACTCCCCCCCCTTGGTTTTGTCAAGGTGTACATCTGGCAGGAACGTACAAAGTCCAACATATCTCTGCGCATGTGCGGCCACCAGAATTGACGGCGCAGCAGTTGCAGGGACTTTACAAAGCCCCAATGCCCCGCCAACTGAGCCCCATGGGCTGCGTGGAGTACTTCCCTGCGGAGAGAAAAAGGCACATAGGGTTTGTTTTCAACGTACACCAAACCCTCCGTGTCCCGCACACAGTTCGGAATCCCCCCCCAGAACGTCTTCATCCAGTTTGGACAGTTCAGTAACGTAGCGGCTGCGCCAATCCCCCCCACCGGCACAGAGGGAGGAGGAGGATCCGGCGGAGAGGAGGCCGTGGGAAGTTTTTGTGCTTGACTACGAGTGACCACAGCTCCGCCCAACTGGGCGGGGGTGAAAACTGAGTCAATGACGACATCTTGCTGACTCTCGTGTTGCGGGAGGCGGGACAATCCGTCAGCTAAGGAATTAGCAGAACCCGGAAAATGATGGAGAGTGAATTGAAACTTGGAGAAAAAATCCGCCCATCGTAGTTGCTTGGCATTTAACGTTTTGGGCGATTTGAGGGTTTCAAGATTTTTGTGATCAGTCCAAACTTCAAAAGGAACTCTCGCCCCCTCAAGCCAATGGCGCCACGTCGATAAAGCCAGCCGAATAGCCGACGCCTCCTTTTCCCAAATAGACCAGTGTCTTTCAGTGTCGGAGAATTTTTTGGAGACGTAAGCTAGTGGGTGCAATTTCCCGTCCTCCCCCACCTGTAAAATTGCAGCCCCCATAGCCACATCCGAAGCGTCAGTTTGTACAATAAACTTTTTCATTTCATCAGGGTGCGCTAGCACAGGCTCGGACGTGAACATGCTTTTTAACCGTTGGAAGGCTGCATCGCATTCTGGCGACCATCTGAGTGGTGCCTCGGGTTTTGTGGCATCAAACCCCTTCCCCTTAGTTTTTAAGAAGTCAGTTAGGGGTAACGCAATCTGGGCAAAGCCTTTGATAAAGGAACGATAAAAATTGGCGAATCCTAAGAA
>NW_015182773.1:0-1612 GCF_001447785.1 Gekko japonicus
ACTCATATCTGCACGCAACCCCTCCACAGACAAATGGACAAAAGCCCCTATGAATCCATGGACCACAAGTCTGTACCACAATCCCCCGGCTAAAAGCCCATGCATCTGACCCAACGGTGGCTTCCCCCTTACATATACAGGTCTGTCTAGAGCCATAAATCTCCCCCTCTGTGTCTCCTGTCTGCATGCACCCATGCGTTAATGCAACCGTCTTCAGACAAATACGCACACATGCGCGCGCATGCACACACAGAAAAAAAATCTCGCATTTTTATATGCCCACATATTTTTGTATACAAGCTCCATTTGATTATTTCATTGTTTGTGAATTTGCCTAGATTTTCCTCTCTTGAATGAAACAAACGTCAGCAGTTGTTGTTATCAAGAAAGCAGTGCTCTCGTCTTTACCTGGGGCCTTACGGAAGGGACACCACTGATGCTTCAGCTGCCCTGATTCTGTGGGCGCTGCCCACGGACTTCCTGGTGTGAAATTTGTGCTGAAGTCACAGTTCACTCCCCTCTTCTATGGGCCATTGGCCAGATTGCTGGCAGCGTTCGCCCCTCGCACAACACTTTTTGCAGAGAGCTTTATGGAGACACAGATGGATCCCTTCAGTGAGAGAAACACTGGCTATGAATCTGTGATAGAAGTTTTTCAAACAGCCCTCCTGTAGTTTGCAGGATTATTTACATTATTTGGGGGGGGGGGTAAGATTTCAACTGAATTTTCAGTAAAGAAAACGGGATCCTGAAATAGCTGTTTCATATCACCGTTCTATGGCAACTGCACAGTTGTTACCACTGGGTGGATCCTTACCGTCTCATTCTGTCCCCATGCGCTTAGTCATGAAGGAGTACTACAACCGCTTCACTCGCAGAAGAGATTGCAAGAGGGAAAACACCCTGGTGGATCTGGGTTTCTGGTGCTTCCTGCTTGTCAGGGGGGATCAGGTCTGGCCTTCCCCTGCACTCCCTCATCCACAATTTGTTAACTCAGGAAGTTGCGGTTGGGGGCCAGATCCACACTGAAGGGGGGTCCTGGCGTGTTTCGCAATGTGCTTTGGAAAGCCAGGCTGCTTCCTTCGGTCTTACCTGCCTCCCTTCCCCTGCCCGGGAACACACCCCTGGCCTTTTATCCCCAAAGCAGTTTGTCTTAATACAAAGATCAAAAGCCTTTTAAAAGTGCCCCAAGTGGAAAAACTAACCATAGAAGCGAAGGCGGGGTTGGCGTTGGGTTCCCGCTCTCCCCGAGTCCCCGAGTTTATTACAATGAATAACCTTTATTTACTTTCATTAGACTATTAAACACCAGCACAGTCGTTCTTCCCCCAGAAACTCTGAATGGGGCCCATAAAGCAAATCCAGAGCCTAATTGAGTTCATTTTAATTTCTCTCCGATCACAGCGAATTACTCTGGTGATAAATCAGGGGGCAGCCTCACCCCCAGCAGAAAGCCTAATTTGCAGCTAATTACAAAACTGATTTCTACAGCAAGATCAATACAAGAAGGAATTGGAAATGACTAGGCAATCGCGGCCGGCCGGGGAGGGCGGCCAGAGGAGGGAGTTGGCAGGGGGAGTGGGGGGCGGGGAGGGGGGGGAGAAACACAGAG
>NW_015182774.1:0-1610 GCF_001447785.1 Gekko japonicus
GCGAGTTCCATTAGAAACATCCACTCCTCCCTTCCCCACCCTGCCAAATCACCGATCACTGCTATTTTGGTAACTTTAAAGCTAGGCACGAGAACATTTTCTTTTATGTCAGAGGCTGACACCGCGGACACATGAAGCGGCCTTACACTGAATCAGACCACTGGTCCATCAAGGTCAGTGATGTCTACTCAGACCGGCAGCAGCAGAACTTTTTGCTGAGTTCTAATTCAGCACTCTCCAATTGTATACTCCCTTTGAAGGTTGTTGGGGTTTTGAAGGTTGTTGGGGTTTTTTTTGGGGGGGGGGGTTGGTAGCTGCAGAATAAAAACACCAGATGGTATAAGACTAGTGTGGATGACAAGCACAGAAATCCTAAGTCAGGTTTAAAGGCTTGACTGCTCAGATACTCTGCAGTAAATTGTGGATGCAGGAAAGGCCTAA
Source organism: Gekko japonicus (assembly GCF_001447785.1). Taxonomy (NCBI): domain Eukaryota; kingdom Metazoa; phylum Chordata; class Lepidosauria; order Squamata; family Gekkonidae; genus Gekko; species Gekko japonicus. The sequence goes on from NW_015182774.1 coordinate 442, forward strand.
GTCAAATTGACACACAATAGAGGTTTATTTGTATTTTCTGTGAAGTAGGGAGAAGAATTGGGCAATTTAATTACTTCTTTTATGCTCGTCATGGATGTTCGATGCACATTTAGAAGCCTCCATCTATAGAGACCATTAATTCTAGGAGGCAGAGATGTTTTTCTTTAGCACTTAAAACAATAATGCACTTACTTGGGAGTAAACCTAGCTGATTTCATGTAACTGTGTCTGGTTTAGAGTCCACCCTCCCAAGCATCCATTTTCTCCAGGAAGAACTGATCTCTGGAATCTGGAGATGAGCTGGCATTCCGGGGGGGCCCGGGCCCCACCTGGAGACTGGCATCCCTGAACCTCAGTGGGGTACAATGCCACAGAGTCCACCCTCCCAAGCATCCCTTTTCTCCAGGGGGAACTGATCTCTGCAGTCTGGAGATGAGCTGGAATTCCGGGGGTCCCCAGGCCCCACCTGGAGGCTGGCATCCCTGAACCTCAGTGGGGCACAATGCCACAGAGTCCACCCTCCCAAGCATCCCTTTTCTCCAGGGGGAACTGATCTCTGCAGTCTGGAGATGAGCTGGAATTCCGGGGGTCCCCAGGCCCCACCTGGAGGCTGGCATCCCTGAACCTCAGTGGGGCACAATGCCACAGAGTCCACCCTCCCAAGCATCCCTTTTCTCCAGGGGGAACTGATCTCTGCAGTCTGGAGATGAGCTGGAATTCCGGGGGTCCCCAGGCCCCACCTGGAGGCTGGCATCCCTATCTTGGGGAGGCTTCCCTCCAGATCTTGGTGTCTTGAAAGGCTCGGGACGGTGTCTTTTCAGGGGTGGCACCTCAATCATGGAGCGCCCTTCTTGAGGAAGACCATCAGCCACCACCCTACTCAGATTATACAGTCTCTGGCCGCTATTGGAGCTGGCAGCAGAGACTGTTAAGCATTTGACACACACTCTTCACTTGTTTAGAATCAGTTTTATTGGCTCTCGTTAAAAGGTTCAATTTTACTTACATTTCCTTTACATTAGCTGGTAGGAGCTTTAAAGTTCTGAGTCCCTGAGTGATTCGTGCGTTAAAAAGGAGCTGAATCTCTCCCGTCTGCTTAACTAAAATTTAGGCAGTTAATGTAAGAATGGCTCGGTTTTTCTCGTCATTTTATGAGTCCTGTGGGTGAC
>NW_015182775.1:0-1598 GCF_001447785.1 Gekko japonicus
TGGTGAGTCGCAACTCCTGGTCACCTAAGTGGCTCTGTGGAGAATGGGGCAGGGGCTGTGGCTCCGTGGTAGAGCATCCGCTTGGCAGGCAGGCGATCCAATCCCCAGCATCTCCAGTTAGAAGGACCAGGTAGTAGGTGACGTGAAAGACCTCAACCTGAGCCCCCGGAGAGCTGCTGCCAGAATGTGTAGACAATACTGACTTTGATGGACCCAGGGTCTGATTCAGTATAAGGCAGTTTCATTTAGGGAAGGCTGTGACTCCATGGTAGAAGATGCAGGTTCAGTCCCCAGGATCTCCAGTTAAAAGGACCAGGCAGGAGGGGATGGGAAAGACCTCTGCCTGAGAACCTGGAGAGCTGCAAAGAAGGGCTGTGGCTCAGTGGCAGAGCCTCTGCTTGGCAGGCAGAAGGTCCCAGGTTCGATCCCTGGCATCTCCAGTTAAAAAGGACCAGGCAGGAGGTGATGGGAAAGACCTCCGCCTGAGACCCTGGAGAACGGCTGCCAGCCTGAGCAGGCAATACTGAATTTGACGGACCGAGGATCTGATTCAGTACAAGGCAGTTTCATGTGTTCATGTGACAATGCTGACCCCAGGGGTGTGATTCTAGTGTATATACTGAGCCCAGTGTTCTGAGTCCGTATCAGGCCGCTTCATGGGTCCGTATATACACATTCCGTTTCTCCTGGTTTCTCCGGAGCGTTCTCGGCCACGAACTCCCCTGCCTGTTTGTTTCCTCTGCCGTTCCCCCCCATCCCCTTCCCCCTCTGCGCCTTTCCATTTCTGTTCAAAGCCGTGAGAATCAATCTCAGCGCCCACCTGCAAGAAGCATTTCCCCTTCCTCCCTGCAGTTCCCCCACCTTCCTTTTTTCTCCCGGATATGTGGGCCATTTTTAACCTTCCCTGGCACTCCATATCTGTGGAAGACCCCGGATTCTTACCTTCTTACTTTGCGCAAATAAGCACAGAAATGCCCGGACTGTTTCTGTGATGAAGAAATGGTGCCAAAATTACCTCGAGCCTCCAGAGCTGCCTTCGGATCGTTAGACTTTTCCCCCTGAAATCTAGAGGACTAGAGGATTTAAAAAAAATAGAGTTGGGTATTTTCAGGAACGCTCCCTATTCTGTATTGGCTGCTGCTTGACACAACTATCGGATAGTCAGGGATGGGGAAGGGATGACCCTTTGGGATACAGGCCTGTAAGGGCCTGCCCCCTACCCCAAACTGACTACTCGGACACCCTTCTCTCTGCATCCCCAGTCTTAGGGCTGCCCAACAGTGTGGAGGAAATGTGCCCGGACATCCCAGTTCTGGACAAGCTCATGAAGGAGATCAGCGGCCTGGCTGAGTCGGGGGCCCGCTACACGGAGATGCCCCACGTTATCGAGGTCACTTTGCCCATGCTCTGCAACTACCTGCCGCGCTGGTGGGAACGGGGCTCTGAGACGAACCCACAGGGGCCATGGTGCACGGAAGTGACGTCTGACCAACTCAATACCTTGTTGGGCAACATCCTGAAGATCATTGTCAACAACCTGGGCATCGACGAAGCTTCCTGGATGAAGCGATTGGCAGGTAAGGAAGGGTCAGGGTAAG
>NW_015182776.1:0-1611 GCF_001447785.1 Gekko japonicus
AATCCGCAAGATCACTGCTTTTTTTGAAGTGGGAGCCGCTTGTGCTTGCCTTACAAGTGGTGATCTCGCCCCTTGTAGGTCAGGCATGGGCAGTCCCTGCTTTAAAAGAGTGAGTGCCACATGAGCCTGCCCTGCAATTGGTGAGATCGCTGCTTGCAGGGCAGGTGTGGGTGGCCCCCACAACAAATGTTGGGGGCGGGGAAGCTCAGCCAGCCAGCTGGCCAGTATCTGGGAACAGTCCTAAAACTTTGGGGATTCCCTGCCCCCACCTGGGGACTGTAGCTCAAAGGTCTGAGGTAAAACCTTCCTGCTTGCACCCACCTCCCTCTAATTTCTCAGCTGTGGATCTTAATATTCTGAGGTAAACTTCACATTTCAAACTTCACATTGCCACTATTATAACTGGATTTACAGAACTTAAATACCATAGCGAAGCATGGGCATCAGGTTAGTCTATATATATATTTTAAAAGTCCCCTTGCTGTAAAATCAACACCCAGGCCCTGGACCCAGAAACACAAAATTCAGGGACAGCACTACTACCATGATGTAGATGCTCACTAAGGAAGGATTTTTAGAAATTCGACCCCTAAATGGGTCAAAAGGGGTAAAATGTGCTCCTTCCATTGATTCCTATGTGGCTGCCAGGCTGCTGTCTCCTTGCACCCCCCACTCTCTGATTGGTCAGCTGCAGAGCTCAGTGTTCTGAGGTAAAAAGAAAAGCAGCAGCAGCCCCAAAGTCTTCAGACTCGAATTGGGCTCGAATGCCCAACCACCTGTGAGGTGCAGGAGTGCTGTTGGTCCAGCCTCCCTGATGGCTTCAAACACACTTCCCCCACCTCCTACACCTGACAAGCAGCTGTCTGTCAGGTGCAGCAGTGGGTGCAGGGTGCTTACAGACATCAGAGAGCCTCCTCCAGCAGTTATGACTTAGTGATCCTGCTGGCCCAGCCTCCACAATGGCTTGCAATACCCCTCCCACACTGGACAGGCAGCTGCTTGTTAGGTGTAGGAGAGTGGGTGGGATGCTTACAACCATCATGGAGGCTTGCTCAGCAGGATTGCCTTAGTGCTGCTGCTGGCCCAGTCTCCATGATGCCTTTAAACACACTCCCTCAACATCAGACAGGTGATTGTCAAGTGCAGGAGCAGGGGCAGAGGGTTGAAAGCCATTAAAGAGGCTGCCCAAGCAGCATCACCTTAGCAATCCTGCTGGCCCAGCCTCCCTGATGCCTTCAGACTTGCTACCCCTCCTACTTCTCAACCCCCCTGGTTTCCCAGCCCAGAACCTTCTCCTCAAAGGGGTCCTCCAGTGATGCTGCTGTTGAACCTCAACTCACCCAAACTCTGCAGCGGCACCAGGCTGCAAGTGAAGACCCTGTACAGGAAAATCATCGAGGCCACTCTGCTCAAAGGCAGTGCTCAGGCAGAGTCTGTGTTCATACCACACACACCACTCATGCCATCAGAAAACCCCTTCGAGTTCAAGAGTCTGCAGTTTCCCCTCAAGGTCTGCTTTGCTATGACCATCAGCAAGTCCCAAGGCCCGACACTGAAGGTGGCAGGAATTGACTTATCAAACGACTGCTTCTCACGTGGACAGTTTTATGT
>NW_015182777.1:0-1571 GCF_001447785.1 Gekko japonicus
CGAGCAGATTTGGGCTCAGTGTTGGGATCGATCCGATGCAGTGGTTGCAGGTTCAGGAGTAATTTGACTCATTGCTTCCATGCCTGCATCATCTCCCATTTACTTATTTATACTTAGTTCCCAGCTGGACCACACTAGGACAGTGCGCGGGGGATCACCTGCCCTTGTTAGCTCCAGGTGTTTCCGGCTGCAAAGTGCATGCTTCATCTCGACTGGAGGAGTCCGTGCTGTGCTCTTTGCTGCCAGCATTCCAGAGGCTCCTGAGACCGGTGGTAGCGAGGCAACCTGCGGGACGTTGTCTGGTCCTGGGTCAGGCTAGTTGGGGCGCTGCCCTCAGCTGGCACTACCGTGGTTTCAGGGGATCGGCTGTCAGTGGCCAGTTGTGAGCCGAGGCCTGCTTCTGCTGAAAGGGTCTGGTTTCTAACAGCTCCCTTCCGTCTTTAAACCCGTCAGTGTCAAAGACTGACTTCCCAGAAAGGGCAGTGAAAATAACCAACTCCCTACCTTGCTTGACCTTTCCTTACCTTCTTCTGTTCTGTAATTCCATGTCATTGTCCGACGAAGTGTGCTTTGCACATGAAAGCTCACACCTTGAATAAAACTTTGTTGGTCTTAAAGGTGCCACTAGCTTTGTTCCTTACCTTACCTGGTTATCCTAAAAAAGTATCTAGTAAAAGACACTTTACTCCTATAACACTCCTTGTAATTTTATTTTTGTCCTGACAATTAGAGGCCACCAAGAACAATGGACATTTTCAGATGAACGTTACATTGCATTCGCAGTTACGGGGAAAGTTATGAAGCTTCCTTGCTCAGACCCATTATTTCACTATAACAACCTTTTTCTAGGCGCAATTACATCATGCTCTGAAGGGTATATCCAGCCACACTGTATTCAACAGTGTGTGTGTGTATTTGGACGTCCACTAATTTACACTTCCAATGTAAGTTTGGGTACACTTCCTTCCTTGAGTGGAATTTTGGTTCGTTTTGCTCGTCCTTCTCCTCAGATCTCTGTTTCTTTGGATAGGTAAATATAGTCCCATAAAAATAAATTCCCTTCTCTGTCTCTGTGAGCTACCACCTTTATTTATTGAACATGTATGTGTGTTTCTAGAAAGCTCTTCAATTAGTAAGTTTTGATTTTATTATTTCTATATAATAAAAACCATTTCATTTATCATGGCCTGGTTCATTTTGAGAGCTCTACTGAGGGGGAAATCCCAGTATACACATTAGGTGGAGATACTGCCTGATTAGCCTCCTCTCGCATTGTTTGGGTTTCCTTGCTTAATCTCCCAAAATACTCAGGAGACCCTCACAACCACTTAGGGGAACATATTCTAATGACTATTTTTTTTACAAATTATGGAAGGATTCAAGGTGCCCTTTATGTGCCAACCTGGCCAAGGAAATCTGGTCTCGTTCCTGAGATATAAAGCCTTGCTGTGGCTGCTCAGAAGGGCTAGTAATGGCCCGAGGTGTAAGTCTCAAATATCTGCCAGAGGAGTTTTTAGAACCCTATACACAATTGAAAAATAACATGCCGAACTAATCTTTTGAGACATTTA
>NW_015182778.1:0-1722 GCF_001447785.1 Gekko japonicus
GCCCAGGGTCATCACAAATGTGCCCTCTTGTGCATAGTTACTCCAGTCTGAGCCCACTGACTTCAAAGCACTTAGACTAGTGTACCTGCGCATAGGATTAGCTCACTAGTGGGCTTTATACCCGAGTAGGAATTTGAACCCAAATCTCTCATTCTAGCCTCAGATGCTGCCCACCACCCCACAGTGGTCAGGAGTAATAAACTACCATTGCTGATGGCATCGAAGGGAGGGGAAAGCAGCAGCCAGGCTCTCATAAGAACATAAGAGATGCCAATGTTGGATCAGGCCAAAGGCCCATCCAGTCCAACACTCTGTATCACACAGTGGCCAGAAATACCAGGTGCCGTCAGGAGGTCCACCAGTGGGGTCAGGACATTAGAAGCCATCCCACTGTTGACCCCCCCAAGCACCAAGATGACAGAGCATCACTTGCCCCAGAGTCCCTATCTATACCTTGTGGCTAATAGCCTCTGCTCCATCAGTGGCTATTCTCCTCAGACTGATGGTTGCCGGTCTTCCAGGAGAGCCAGTTTGGTGTAGTGGTTCGGAGCGCGGACTCTAATCTGGGAGGTCTGGGTTTGATTCCCCACTCCTCCACATGCAGCTGCTGGCGTGACCTTGGGTCAATCGCAAGTTCTCTCAGAGCTGTTCTCTCACGAGCAGTCCTTGAAAGAGCTCTCTCTGCCCCACCTGCCTCAAAGGGTGTTTGTTTGGGGGGAGGGGGAGGGAAAGGAGATTGGAAGCCACTCTCCTTCAGGTAGTGAAGGGTGGTGTATAAACCCAGTCTCCTCCTCCTCCTCTATTACAGATTAGCTCCAGAACACCAAGATCTGTTCCACTACAGAAAATGGCCACTTTGGAGGGTGGAATCTGTGGCATTATACCCTGCTGAGGCCCCTCCCTTCTCTAAACCCCGTCCTCCCCAGGCTCCACCCCACCCCAGGCTCCTGGTATTTTCCAGCCCAGGGATGGCCACCCCTAACTCCACTGCCCTGTGCCCAGCTCCTGTGTGCAAGAAAGTTCTAACGTGACCCTTAGTTACCATTTGCATTAAAATAAGATTCACTGTGGAAGCCAACGTTTGGTGGAAAGGCAGGATAAAATATATATTGGGGCAGTGCATTTAAACAAAAAGAAAAAAAGAACCACAGCCACGTAGAGGCACTTGAGAAAGATTCATACAGAAACATGTCCCTTGAGATATTTTGTTCCTGTCTTCCATTCCAGGAGAAGATGCGGAACAGAGTTCAGTTATTACTGGAGACTTTTGTGCAGAGGGTGGTTGCTCTGAGGCTGTGGAAATTCTGGGGGGTGGGGGGGTTCTCAAACCTCTGTCCTGTGGCAAAAGGTACCACTCAAGTTGTGACTTTTTGTGACTTGTGCATGTTATGTCTGTGTCCTTCTAAAGATCACCGGAGCCTAATTTTAGCTGGTTGTACATTCTTGGGGTTTGCGTGGGTATGCATACAGCGGCCTCCGTCCCCTCTGCTCAGAGTGGAAAATCGTCTCCTGTGAAAGTCGATCAGCATTCTTTATCCGCCTGCTTAGAGGAGACCGATAAGCAGCCGTACAGAATTTGTGCTATCCAGAGGCTCTTAGCTGCCACCACTGTAAGTCGCATAGCAAAGGAATCAAATTCCCAGAGCTGAGCATAACGGTCCTCGTCGTCTCTTGTCACTCCCACCGCAAACACACATAACAAGCAGTGTTCCCTCTAAGCTG
>NW_015182779.1:0-1669 GCF_001447785.1 Gekko japonicus
AGGGGAACTGAATCTCTGTCTCTTGGAGACCAGTTGTAATCCCAGGATGATCCAGGAGGCAAGGATACAATTGTTTTCTCTATCCCAGTGGTGGCGAACCTATGGCACGGGGGCCAGAGGTGGCCCTCAGAGCCCTCTCTGTGGGCACGTGTGCCATTTCCCCAGCCAGGCCCAGACCATCATTCAAGTGTCGAATTCTCTGCCAAGTAATTTTAAGGAAATGAACGCATTTGGGATTGCTTCCCTTACTTTGTTTGGATCATCTTAAGTCAACGTATGAGTTGTTTTTTCTAAAGTAAAACCTCAGTATTCAGGTTAAATTGCTGTGTTGGCACTTTGCGATTAATAAGTGGGTTTTGGGTCGCAGTTTGGGCACGCGGTCTCTAAAAGGTTTGCCATCACTGCTCTGTCCCCCCGCTAGCCACAGAACAGACCAAAATGGCTCCCAAACTCCCGGCTGCCCGGCGTTACTCACAGAGGAAGTAGTACAGGAGGGACCCGATCCCTGCCGTCACGGCCAATAACGATCCCAGAACGATCCCAGAAACGATGCCGGGAGGCGAAAGAGAAGGCTCTGGTAAGAGGAAAGATATGTTTTAGGGATTATTCAAAATCCACACTGATCTACCTAGTCGAGCGCCTCTTTTCTTACGGAACGGGCACCAGATAGAGAGCAAACGTTGAGTCAGGGTATCTTTGTGGCTATGGTTCCCTCTAAATTGTGGAGTCTTGTGAACAAAAATTCTACTTTGTGAACTACCGGCATTAAAATGGTGAGCAACAGGACTATTTTGGGCAGGAACGCACAGGAACGGAGTTCCGGCTGGCTCCTGAGCTGGCCACGCCCAGCAGGAACTCATTAGCATAACAGGGCACACCCAACAGCAGGAACTCATTAGGATTGGCTACATTAGGTGTGTCTGGCCTAACATGCAAAGGAGCTCCTGCTACAAAAAAAGGCCCTGGGTTTTGACAACAGACAAGGTAAACAGAATAAGAAGCAAAAAGGTGGGTGTGGCTGGATGACCACACTTCTGGTAACAAGGGGGTGTGGCCTAATATGCTAATGAGCGGTGCTGTCAGGGGTGTGGCCTAATATGCTAATGAGTTCCTGCTGGGCTTTGTCTACAAAAAAAGCCCCGGTGAGAAATAAATACATAAATAAATAAAGTGTAGATTCTCTGTGTAAGTGACTAGAAGTAGACTAGAAAAGAGCCAGAGTCCAGGAGCACCTTCAGGACTAACACAATATGTGGCAAGGGGGGAACTTTCGAGAGCCACGGCTCACTTCTTCAGAACTTCAGTTACTCCCGAAAGCTCCTCCCCTGCCACCAATTGTGTTAGTCTTGAAGGTGCCCATGGACTCGGAGTCTTTTCTGCTTTTACAAGCAGACTAACAGGGCTGCCCATCTAGAAGAAGACTAGCAGAGACAAACAGATTGGCCAGGCCAGGGGTCCTCAGTGTGGCACCCGTAGGCGTCTTCCCTGGTGCCCACCAAAAGTATTCAGAAAGTGAGAAGGGCCAGGTGGGGCTTTTGCTGAGCAAGACTTCTGATTGGCCACTGGAGATTTGATTGGCTGTGGAGATTTTTAAAGCCCTGCCCCCAGAGGACAAGGGTCTTCATTTTGTGATTGAAAAGAAGCCGCGGCAGCCATTTTGTGCCTGGCT
>NW_015182780.1:0-1954 GCF_001447785.1 Gekko japonicus
TTGTTTTCTTAATAACTTATCATCGAGATACTCTATTCCTGATTACCTCCTCAGTCCTTCAACAAACAGTTCTGATCTTGGAGACCGGGTAAATGTGATGCTCTCTGGCTACCCTGCCAGCAGTGTTCCCTCTAAGCTGAGTTAGTGTGAGCTAGCTCACAGTTTTTTAGCCTCCATCCTCCTACCTAGTTAGTATAGGTAACCCTAACCTGAGAGCAGCCTTCAAATCCTTGCATTTTGAATCGGCCGTATTAGCCGGCCACTACAGTAGAACCCCTAAGGAACAGCGCTTTTGTATTTGTGGCTCTTCTGTTATTGAGAGCCCGTTTGGTGTAGTGGTTAAGTGTGCAGACTCTAATCTGGGAGAACCGGGTTTGAGTCCCCACTCCTCCACTTGCACCTGCTGATGTGACCTTGGGTCAGTCAAAAGATCTGGCAGAGCTGTCCTTGAAAAAGAGCAGTTTCCGTCAAGAGCTCTCTCAGCCCCACCCACCTCACAGGGTGTCCGTTGTGGGGAGGGGAAGGGAAAGGAGTTTGTAAGCCGCTCTGAGACTCCAAGTGAAGGGCGGGGTATAAATCCAATCTCCTCCTCTTCTTCTCCATTATATTCTTGAATGCTCGATGTATGCCCAGTCTAGGTTAAAATTTCTCTATGGGATTCCGTCTGACTTACGTTTCTACTCAGATTCTGGGAAGACTGTATTCTTGTTAGCTGATTTTGATGCCAACATATCCCAATAGAATGTGTTTATATGCCTTGGCTGCAGAGAAAATATGGGCTAACGCTGTTCTTATGGGAACTAATTAATATTGATCTTAGCAGATACCTTTTCCTCCCGTTTTACTCTGATTGTATGGTTTTATTATATCTTATATTTTACTCTAATCCTTGGTTTGTAATGGCTTGTGGCTAAATACAAATAAATCTCTATTTCATTTCTCTTCTGGAGAGAAGAGGCTGCTGATGGATTGGCCCCAGTGGCAACTTGTCACCTCCAACTCAGCTACGCGGAGATCAGGATTGGCTGACTGAGGACCTCTCCTGATAGGCTGTACACTGACACTTCCATTGTGTATTGCTCCCGCCCTTGCCTGCTCGGCTTGTTTCTTCCTTCTGGACATTTTACAGTTTGGTGTAATGCCTAGGGGCGTGGACTCTAATTTGGGTTTGATTCCCCACTCCTCCACATGCAGCTGCTCGTGTGACCTTGAGTCAGTCACAAGTTCTCTCAAGGGCAGTCCTTGAAAGAGCTCTCTCAGCCCCATCTACCTCACAAGGTGTCTGTTGTGGGGAAGGGAAGGGAAAGGGGATCGTAAGCTACTCTGAGACTTCTTCAGGTACAGAAGGGTGGGGTGTATAAATCCAATCTCTTCTTCTATATGCAGGGGAAACCCATCGCAAAACTAACCATTAATTTTAACAGTTGTCAAGTGGGTAAATTACAATCGATAGCATCATGATTTACTTGTAAGGTGCTAGGTACGGGGAACTTCTTCAGTGTTACACCTCTATTGTCTTCTTCCAGCGGCTGAGCTGGGCTCTCTGGCTACCCTGCAAGCAGTGTTCCCTCTAAGCTGAGTTAGTGTGAGCTAGCTCACAGTTTTTTAGCCTCCGGCTCACCCATTTTTGTCTCTGCTCAGGAAGGAGGGCTCCAGAGCAAACCGATTTCTGCAGTAACCAAATCGCTCGCTCACAACTTTAACACCTGTAGCTCATAAAGTAGAATTTTTGCTCACAAGACTCCACGGCTTAGAGGGAGCATTGCCTGCCAGATAAGGGTTTCCCTTCCAGAACTGGGAGCCGATAAAAATCAACCAGCACAGATGATCCAAGAGCTGTTAAGGGCTATCACAATGGAGAGATCGTCACCGTAATGGCCACCCTTCGAGGCTGTGATTGGGAATTTGGCAGCTCTCCCGAGACTCGCTTTCCTTCACACGCATCCCCAAACTG
>NW_015182781.1:0-1582 GCF_001447785.1 Gekko japonicus
AGCATAACTCATTAGCATATTAGGCCACAACTCATGCCTTCCCTTTGCTTGCCCAGGGGCCCCCGGCTGCAGGGAGCCCAGGCAAGCGGGCCCTTAGACAGGCCAGGTGTGGTGTATTTGAAAAGACTTACATGAATCGCCGCATTAACTCTCCATGATAAGCTCGAGCCAGAGGAAGGCTCCTCCGAGCCAACTTGCTATTGGTCGCTCCACAACAGCAACCAATCAGAATCATACCAATTCCCTGCGAGGGAAGGACTTTCATTGGACGTTATCCGCACAACCTCATTGGTTGTTTATTGTAAATAGGCGTGACTACATTAGCCTGGGAATGTTTAAAAGGAGCCTAGCTCCCAATGTTAAGTTGTTCTGGTTATGACTTCTTTCAAGTGTTTGTTCGTACCTACAATAAAGCTGATCACTTTTGTTGAAATCACTCTCCGGATCTTTGTTAGCAGCGATCTAACAATTGGTGACGAGGATGGGATGTTACAGCGGGGAGGCAGCCCTGCTTAACAATCCCCACGACGGATGAGGACGAGCACAGCACCGTGGCCACTCCAGCGGAGGCACCACCAGCACCGGTGAACGAGCCTGCCAAGATGGCCAATAGCCAGAAGTTCGAGGCATTTGAACCCGCGACGGAAGATTGGGATGCGTACCTTGCACGGTCCGTGTTCCACTTGGAGGCCAACAACATCGAGGCGGAGGCAAAGAAGCGAGCCAGCCTGCTGAGATCCTGTGGGAAGAACGTTTTTGACATCACCAGGTTGTTGGTAGCTCCGGCCAACATTAAGACAGTGTCGTTCCAGGAGCTTACAAGAAAGCTGAAGGCCCATTTCTCCCTGCAGCCATCGGAGATCGCCTGCCAGCATGTTTTCTACAAACGGAGCCAGGCAGCGAGCAAGTCAATTGCACAGTTTGTGGTGGCCCTACGAAAGGCAGTGTGGCTGTGCAATTTTACCAACATTGAGGAGGCCCTCGGAGACTGACTGGTGTGTGGCCTTTGCAATGAGAGGCTGCAGCAGCGTTTATTTGCGTGTACAACCCTGACCTGGGCTGTGGCTTACGAGGAGGCTGTCGCAGCAGAGACGGCAGATAAGTCAACTAAAGAGGTCTGGCAGCGACCAGCGTTACCGGAGCAGTGTGTCCATTACCAGGGTCCTGACAGTGAGAGCGTTGATGAGGATGATGACGTCAACGCAGTAAAGGCAGGAGCGGACAAGCGGACCCCAATGAAGCCTGCATGGAGAAAGTCGTGTTCTGGATGTGGTGGGAAACATCACCGCTACCAGTGCTGGGCCAAAGATGTCGAGTGCCGAGCATGTGGGTGGCGAGGCCATTTGGCCAGAGTCTGCAGGTCAGCGCACAAGCCTTCATCACCCCTAACCACGAGGAAACAGTGATCCCAAGCAACCGAGGCCAACTGCCAGATGACATCAAACCTGACAAGCGCATTGACCGTTTTTTGCACCAGCTCTCAGGAAAAGATCTCCATCACCCCTCTCATCGATGGCGTGCCCTGCAACATGGAGGTTGATTCTGGATCATCAGTCACCGTGATCTCGTCGGCAACGTGGCA
>NW_015182782.1:0-1601 GCF_001447785.1 Gekko japonicus
ATGCATGGCATGTAAGTGAATGGTTGAGTGCTTTTTTAAAAAATCCTAAAAATGCCGTGTTTTTATTTGTGTTTCAGGAAGAGACGAAGACATCTGAAACGGAACATCATTCCCATGGACGTACAAGGCCTCAAATGGCCCATGGAAAGGGGAAAAAGAGATGAACCAGAGGGCATAAATGTACCCAAACCACACGGGAGAAAATTACTGGAGAAGCAGGATGACGAACCGAGAGGGAAAGTCAGAACTGCACATCGTCAGACCATCTCCCAGAAGCCCATGAGAAGAAAAGTCTACACGTCCTAAAATTGCCCAAAATTGAATGACCAAAGGTAGGGCTTGAACAATCTGTAAAAAAGGGATGTCTTGAAACATCAGAAGCTGGCACAGAAAACGTAAGGAAAGAGGTCAGAGAACCCAGCGGAAGGAAATTACTCAAGAAACGGCAGGAGCGGAAGATAGAAAATCTTACTTAGAAAACATCTCTCCCATGTTCCGCATTTCAGCTGAACATGCTAACCTGATGGACAAACCCATTTCCATGGAAGAACTACTTGACACAATTAACAAAGTGAAAATAAACAAGGCACCAGGGATTGATGGTATTCCAGCAAACCTCTACAAGACTTTTCGATCAACTGTAACTCTTCTGCCGGTTTGCAACGAAGCTTTACGCACAGGGTCTATTCCTCTTTCTTGGTCAGAGTCTTCTATCACGGTCATCCCTAAAGAAAATAAAGATCTGACAAACCCAGCGTCTCATCGTCCAATTGCTCTTATAAATAATGACACTAAGATCTTCACAACTGTGCTAGCCAACAGACTTAAGCTGTTTGTATCATCTTATATTAATCCAGAAAAAAAAATTTAATCCAGACCAGACTGGCTTTATACCAGAAAGACAAATAACAGATAACATCAGGCGCACACTAAATATCATAAACTTTGGAAAACCAAATACTCCAAATGCTTTGATTGTGGCTCTAGATTTCAAGAAAGCCTTTGATTCATTGGAAATCCCCTATCTGCTTACACTTCTAGAAAACATGCACTTTGGTCAGCACTTTCTCGATATTCTAAAGACACTAGGCATTCATCCTAAATCCAGGATACGAGTGAATGGGCACGATTCAAAATTCAACGGCTTTAAACACAAACTGTCTATGGATGCCGTTGATTTCACACTGTATGTTTCTGATCCTGATCAGTCCATTCCGAACATCCTGTGTATTATCTCCCGTTTTGGTGAAATATCTGGCTTACATTTAAATGAGAAGAAATCAGAAGTTTATCCAATCTCTCTCTCCACGGAGATGCACTCATCTTTCATAAACACCGTCTCTTTTCAGTGGATTACCTCCACGTGGTGTCATCTTGGAGTGCAAATTCCTCTTAATTTACGAAATCTACTTTCCTCCAATTTTCAAAGTGTGTTCAGAAACTTACAAAATCGTATGCAAGACTGGAATGCTCTCCTTCTTTCTCTGGCGGATCGTCTACAAGTGGTCAAATCCTTCATCTTTTCTTGTTTCCTCTTCCTGTTCAGAGCTCTACCAATATATATCCTCCATTCCTGGCAAACTGCCATGCAGAGATTCATT
>NW_015182783.1:0-1612 GCF_001447785.1 Gekko japonicus
GACGGCGGAGGCGGAAACCGGAAGGTGCGCGAGGACGTGGAGCGTGGGCACGGCGAAGCCTAATGGACAGAAGCTGAGGCCGGAACGGACATGCACTGTGCACCTGAACAGTCCCGCCGAAAAGGAAGCCACCCTGACTGCCAGGATGAACGTCCCGACCGAAGCTGGAGAACAAACAAAGGCCCACCACCTGGGTGCTGGTAGGCAGCCCCATCCCTACACCATGTGGCCCTAGTTAGGGAAGCAACCGTTCTTAGAACCCCCTATGTAAACCGCCCAGAGACCCCTTGGGGTCAGGGCGGTATAATAAGTCGAAATAAATAAATAAATAAAAGTTTACTCTGGGTGGTGTTCCCTGTTTCTCTGTGTGGCAGTGTGGCAGTTTCATTGCCACAGCATAACAAACATAAGCCATCCACGCAGTTGCTAAGGCTGTTCCTGTCCCATTTTTGAGTGTACTGGCTTCCAGATCCAAGTCAAAATGTCAGCAAAACACACAAAAATAGGCCACAAATGACATTCCAGAGCAGAATCCAAACTCTGATTTCCCCTTGCCTTTGGTTAAGAGGTATGGATTGAATCTAATGGATTTTTCCCATTAACAATATCCCCTTCCTCCAATGCAAGTTGCCTTCCCCAGTACAGGAGGCTCTTACACTGGCAGAAGAGCCTCTTGTGTTTGGTGAAGGTACTTTGCACCCTGAAAAGGGGTGAGGGGCCCATGGTTCAGTGGTAGAGCATCTGCTTGGCATGCAGAAGGTCCCAGGTTCAATCCCCGGCATCTCCAGTTAGGTTGCAGGTAATAGTAGAAAAGAGCAAGAGTCCAGTAGCACCTTAAAGACTAACAAAATATGTAGCAGGGAATGAGCTTTCATGAGTCACAGCTCACTTCTTCAGGTAATGTAACTGTCCTGAGGGCGGGCCATCCCCAGATGAGCTGCCACCGCCTATGACCCCCCCCCCAACTGCAACGACCCAAGCCCCAGCCCCCGGAGTATGCACCGAGATGAGGGAGAAAGCTATGGGAGCATCAGCATGTCAGCCCGACCCCAAAGAAACTCTGCCGGCCCACCACGAGCACGGCATCGTCACTCCCATCAGCTCAATGGGGGAAGTCCTGGTCAGGAGAGAGAGGGCCATATCAGGTCTGTGGCCTGGTGCGAGGGCATGCCTAAGGCTCAGGGCTTCCTGGAATGAGCATTGAGTCTGGCCAAGTCCATGTCAGACGCCCGGAGGAGGAAGCGAAGGCGAAGCCACACCCAGAACTGAGCGTCAGCGACTAAAAGAGGGGGGTGATGGGAGGAGGGAGGAACACGGAGGGGATCAGGTGGCACGGGGAGAGAATAAAAGGGGGAATGAAAGCAAAGGCCGAGGAGGCTGACCTGGTCTTGGGAAGAAGTCACGCCCAGAGCGAGAAAGGACTACCCGGCCAGAAGGAGGAGTGTGGAGGGTGGTGATGTGACCTCCTCCACTCCTCAGTGTCTGAGGCCCTTGCGGTTCCCCCTCGGGAGAGTGGCAGCGTGGCAGAGTGCCTATCCAGCTCGGGGTTTAGTGACAGCGAAGGGGGGTCGTCTGATTCATGTGACAGTAACGTAATGTAACAGACCTCTGC
>NW_015182784.1:0-1578 GCF_001447785.1 Gekko japonicus
GCTCTTAAAAGTTACTTCTACTAGTTCTATGTTAGTTTTGAAAATAAAGCCGTTGCCATTCTTTTATGTATGGTGATACCACCACCACCACCCAGTTTACTGCTATATCAGTCGCGGCTGTGAATAAACATAAAACTAATTCCAAGTAACAGGGTTTTCAGATCCTCCCTGGCCACTGGTGGGAAAGTTCTAGAGATTGGGAAAGTTCTAGAGATTTGGGGATGGAGCCTGCAGAAGACAGGGATCTCAGTGGAGTACAATGTCATAGAGTCCACCCTCCGAAGCATCCACTGTCTACAGGGGAACTGATATCTGTACTCTGGAGATGACCTGTAATTCCACGGGATCCCCAGGTACCACTTGGAGGATGACATCCCTACTTATCTACATAGCGGGGTTGTTTTTTTTAAAAAAAAACCCAATAAAATCAGTTTGTGCTTACTCTGCATTTCATTGACCTAGTACACTACAGTTCTCAAAACTCCCTAAATCTTAGGATATAACCAAAAAATATGGTAATTCACACTTCCTGCATGTTTTCTTTTCATAGTTGTTTTGGATTTGTACAATTAACATAGCATCAGACTATTTGGAAGGAAGTGTTTGAGAATCACAGAGGATCTTGCTGTGTGACCCTAAGCAGAGCTACATCCTTCTGAGTCCACTGAAGTCAATGAAGCTTATTAGGGTATAACACTGCCTAGGTTTGTTAGAAGCATTTCAAAGTAGCAGCAAATGGCGATCTTACCAATAAGGAATGCTTATTGTAAAAATATTTCAGGAAGGATTGATATTTATTTATTATTTATTGATTGCATTGGATTTAAAATGCCATCTGCTGTAAAGATAGGGCTCAGGGCAGTGTACAACAGTGGAATACATTTATATAATAAATATGCAATTAAAACAGTTAAAATACAGAAAAAGCACAACAACCAACCTAATAGATGACACTAAGAACTTCCAGTTGTGCCACTGCCTCACGGGGGGAAGGCAAGCAGCAGGAGTGCCCAACAGATGGAACCATCGTTGTCCTCAACCAAACACCTGGCAGAACATCTCTGTGTTACAGACCCTGCAGAACTACATTAGGTCTCGCAGGGCACAGATGTTGTTCGGCAGAAAGTTCCACCAGGTTGGAGACAGGGCGGAAAATGCCCTGGCTCTGGTCAAGAACAGCTGATTATCTCTTGGGCTGGGGACCACCAATAAGTACTTATCAGCTTATCTTCTGGGGGCTATATCAGAAGAGGCAGTCCTGAAGAAATGTGGGTCCCAGACCATTAAGGGCCTTAAAGGTTAACATCAAGAACCTGAACCTGATCCAGTACTCCACTGGGAGCCGATGCAGCTCACACAGCACAGGTTGGAAATGGGCTGTTTGTGGGGTCCCCGTAAAGACCCATGCCACTGCATTCTGTACCAGTTCGAGTTTTTGGGTCAGTCTCAAGGATAGCCCTACATAGAACAAGTTACAGTGGTCTAGTCTGGACGTGACTGATGCATGTATTACTGTGTCTAGATCAGGGCAAGGCAGGTAGGGAACCAATTGCCTGATCTGGCATAGCTGGAAGAATG
>NW_015182785.1:0-1591 GCF_001447785.1 Gekko japonicus
TCTCCAAAATCATCTAAATTGTCCCCTTTGATTCTGTATAGGTCTTCTGCGGATTTGATGACATGTCTCCCACCTTTGTAGTTGAAGGAAAGCCCTTGAGGTATTTCCCATCTGAATCTGATGTTCATGTTCTTCAGTTTGTCTGCTAAAGTCTTATACTTTCTTCTGTCCTGAAGAATTGCTCTGGGAAGCTCTCTGAGTATCATGATTTTCTTTCCTCCAATTTCAAACGGGTGTGTGAATTGCTTCTTGAAGATATAAATGGAAACCATTCTTTTTGGAGTAGAGTGCCTCGTCAGACTGGAGAGTGGCTTTGAGAGATGACAGTAGCTAAGCCTGCAAAGGCTCATGGGAGAGGAACCCAATAGAGAGGTCTCAGTCAATCCAGGCTGTTACACAGAAATGCCCGGGGCTCGCTGGTTTTGCTCCCACAGTGAGAGGAGCAGGAGGGACAGCCCGGGTCCCTCCTCCTTTCTCAGGGGAGCAGTTGTGACTGCAGTTTCTGCAAGGTGTCTGAGCGCCGTTCCCTTGACCGACCCCAAGCCTGACATCCTGTCCCTCCCCAGACCACTCCCTTCCCCTGTCCGGTCTCTTCCTGGCATGATCTCTTGACGAGGGAATCTGCTTTTTCCTTCAGGGTCCCTTTTCCTTTGAGGAGGTGGCCGTGTATTTCACCGTGGGAGAGTGGGCCCTGCTGGATCCGGGACAAAGAGCTCTTTACAGGGAAGTCATGCTGGAAAACTACGAGAATGTGGCCTTTCTAGGTAAGGATCTTTCCTTGGTGCCAAAGGTGCAAATTGCTGCCATTGGAAGGTGTGAATCAAAATACTGAGCTATTCACAGTTTTGAGGCTTGTCCCGCTACTGGGGAGGGGTAGGTGCTGTGGCTCCCTGGCAGAGCATCTGCTTGGCATGCCAAAGGTCCCAGGTTCAAACCCTGGCAGCATCTCCAGTTCAGAGGTTCAGGTAGGAGGTGATGTGAAAGACCTCTGCCTGAGTCCCTGGAGAGCTTCTGCCGGACTGAGTAGACAATATTGACTTCAATGGACCGAGGGTGTGATTCAGTATAACTCAGCTTCATGTGTTGTTCATGTGTGTACTTGCCCAGGGGCAACAGAGGCCAGAGCTGTGGCCATCACCCAAGCCAGAGATAAAGGCTTCTTAACGA
Organism: Gekko japonicus; assembly: GCF_001447785.1. Taxonomy (NCBI): domain Eukaryota; kingdom Metazoa; phylum Chordata; class Lepidosauria; order Squamata; family Gekkonidae; genus Gekko; species Gekko japonicus. The sequence continues at coordinate 1,168 of NW_015182785.1, forward strand.
TTTTAAAATAAAAGATCACTAAACAGCAATGTTGCTGCTACTCAGCTACAGAAAGACAAGGAAAGCAAACTGTTCTATCTAACACATGAAATATGTGGTATTAGATGGCACCTCTTGTTGCAGCATATTAGGGGTGTGGGGGGGAAATGTCAGTAAAATTCGGATTCGGATATATTTTTCCTTATTTTTTTGGTGGGGCGGGTCTGAGGTGGAAGCGTCATTCAGGTAGCCCTGTAGCTGTATCGCCACCGCCCTATCAATTAATTTGCCCAAATAGGGAATATTGGAAAGCGGCCGATAGTTGGCCAATTCGGCCGGGTCCAGAGTTGGTTTTTTAGGACAGGGTGGACCATTGCTTCCTTGAGTGCCCCTGGGAACCGCCCCTTAGGGAGGGACTTGTTGGCATTCTCCCTCAGGGCACCTC
>NW_015182786.1:0-1751 GCF_001447785.1 Gekko japonicus
GCTGGAAGAATTAAAATTGACCTGGATAGAGACAAGGTATAAGTGATACGTTTGACCCCATGTACAGAGTGAGCACTCTACACAAGATTCTTCCAATACACATGATTGCCATTTTGTCCGAAAGATGCAGCAGTGGAACTACACATGACAAGAGAATATGTAGCACATTTACCCCATATGTGTGGTTAAAACATATCACCTGAAAAGGCTCTGCATAATGTAGTTAGTATTAAGACTTGAATAAAGGTAAAGGTAAAGGTTTCCCTTGCTCGAAAGCCAATCGAGTCCGACTCTAGGGTTGCGATGCTCATCTCCATTTCAAAGCCGAAGAGCCAGCGCTGTCCGAAGACATTTCCGTGGTCATGTGGCCGGCATGACTAAACACCAAGGCACGATTGCAGAATTTCCCGAGTGTCCAGCTGGAAGAATTAAAATTGACCTGGATAGTGACAAGATATAAGTGACACAAGATTTTTCCAATACACATGATTGCCATTTTGTCTGAAAGATGCAGCAGTGGAACTACACATGACAAGTGGATATGTAGCACATTTACACCATATGTGTGGTTAAAACATATCGCCTGAAAAGGCTCTGCATAATGAAGTTAGTATTAAGACCTGAATACCTTTGGTAAATAACCACTCACCACATTACTCTGTTAAAAATGTTATTACAGAAACACACACAGGAATTATCAGCTCCTCTTGGCCTTATTCTTTGTAATCAACAAATCAATAAGAATCCTCTGCTTTGATGCTGTATCAACTGGGGCTGTTACCTTTCTGAAAGTATTTGAAGACCCCTTGAATTTTGTGTAAAGCACCATGAATTTTGTGTCCATTCAACAAAGGAGAATTCCAAGTTATGAAAGTAACAGGCTATCAAATGTAGGGAAGAAAACACCACGGAAATAAGACACTTGCTCTCTATTTCCATGTCAACTCTTTGGGGCATCTAAAAAACCACAAAGGTAGGTGCTCTTATTGGATGTTCTGGTTTAGCAGCAATGCTCCCTCTAAGCTGTGGAGTCTTGTGAGCAAAAATTCTACTTTGTGAGCTACTGGCATTAAAGTTGTGAGTGATCTATTTGGCTACTGCATAAATTAGTTTGCTCTGGAGCCATCCTTCCTGGGCTAAGACAAAAATGTGTGAGCCGGAGGCTAAAGAACTGTGAGTTAGCTCACACTAACTCAGCTTAGAGGGAACACCGTTTAGCAGCCAGAGTTTTATTACTCCTTCTAGGCTTGGAAGTGACATCTTTTTTAGCAAACTATCAGTGTCCTTTTAAAGCAGATGCCACCCTTCTAAATCCGTTGAAGTCCATGGGCTTAAAAGGGTGTATCAGTGTTCAGGATGACCCTGTATATTACTAAAACCTTAGAGTTTGTGTCATTTGATACTGAGTTGGGTCAGGTTGTTTTCCCTGTTAAAATAATTGAACAGGGAGAGATGTGTGCCACCAGATGACTGGAAAATGGATTTGTGTATTATACTTACGTGGGCAGTGTCAAATTACAAGTATGTTGCACTCCCCTCTTTTGTGCTTTTGATGTAATGAACAAAAAAGAACTTGGGAGGGTGAGATGTATTAGGTGGTCCCACATCCGGAGCTTGCATACCTCACTTTTTAAAAAACACGTTCCACTGGAAGGGTGAAAAGAGGAAGAACAGCCTAGGCTTCCCCTCCTTAGAATTTGTGTCATTTGATACTGAGTTGGATCAGGTTGTTTTCCCTGTTAAAATAATTG
>NW_015182787.1:0-1671 GCF_001447785.1 Gekko japonicus
AGAGGGGGTCTATAAGAGAGTCAGAGAGAAAGAGAGGCCAGGACACTGGCTATCCCTCCTTTACTCTCTACTATCCCTTTGATGTGTAGATTTGCTACTCTCAGGGAATCTTCCTTCCTTCTGGTCTGATACCATCTCTCCACACTGTGCCTCTCTTCTCCATCCTGGCACCATGGAAGCGGGACATGATCCCTGCATCTCTATCCATCCTAGTTAGTTAGACCAGATTAGAACCCTATCTCTACTCTGCCCTGTCTAGAATGGAGTTCATCACAATAAAGGCCTGTCATTAGTTTTGAAAAGGTAAAGAGGCTCCGTGTGTAACTTTGTTTCTTGTCAGCACACACGAGACAGATTGGCTCTGCTGTGTTATGTGCCTTGAGCACTCTGCTAACCAAATAATCCTTCACCTCTAAGGCCCGTCAGTATTGCAGGTTGTACGCAGCAACACTGAGCATAACACAATGGAAACTTGTCCTACTCAAGCCTTACTGAACCGAACAATTATGCAAGCACGTGGCAGTGTGTCGGGGAAGCCTGCATTGCAGCGGTGCCCTGCAGCAGGAGAGAATCTCAGAAAACACGACTGCGTCCATCAGTTCCAATCCTATAAACTTCTGGCCCAGCCTGTCTTGTATGGATATTGTAGATGCCACGATTCTGCTCCAGTTGCGTGTACTTATTGCGCAACCAGCTGGGCCACAATGGGGAGGAGAGCGCATAACTGGATGAGTGCTCATCTGGAATCAATGTAGCCCAGATGGAGGATGTTTGCTTTCAGATGCCAAGCATTACCCAGATAGATCGCCCTGTTTGGATCACTTTCAGGTGGGTAATGTGTTGGTCCGCAGAGGAAGAGCAAGTTTAGGAACCTAAGAAGAGCCCTGCTGGATCAGACCAATCCACCATCCCATCTAGTCCAGCATCCTCCCTCACACAGTGGCCAGCCAGTTCCTCTGGATGGCCAACAACAGGCCTAGAAGCCAAGGCCTTCATAAGAACATCAGAAGAGTCCTGCTGGATCAGACCAGTGGTTCATCCAGTCCAGCATCCTGGCTCACTCAGTGGCAACCAGTTCCTCTGGAGGGCCAACAACAGGGCACAGAGGCCAAGGCCTTCATAAGAACATAAGACGAGCCCTGCTGGATCAGACCAGTGGTTCATCCAGTCCGGCATCCTGTCTCACACAGTGGCCAACCAGTCCATCTGAATGGCCAGCAACAGGGCAAAGAGGCAGAGGCTTTCCCCTGATGTTGCTTCCTGGCTCTGGGATTCAGACAATTAGTACCTCTGAATGTGGAGGTTCCCCTCAGGCACCAGAAGAAAAGAAGAAGAGACTGGATTTGTACCCCACCCTTCACTACCCAAAGGAGTCTCAGAGTAGCTTTCAATCCTCTTCCCTTCCCCCTCCCCACAACAGACACCCTGTGAGGTAGGTGGGGCTGAGAGAGCTCTACCGAGAACTGCCCTTGAGAGAACAGCTCTGAGAGAACTTGTAACCAAACCAAGGTTACACCAGGAGGAGTGGGGAATCAAACCCAGTTCTCCCAGATTAGAGTCCACGTTCATAATCACTACACTAAACTGGCTCTGAACAATATGAACAATAAGTATCCAATTAAATGTACAATAAACTATGCAGTAAGTCCATCACAATTTAAAACCAGTCTT
>NW_015182788.1:0-1473 GCF_001447785.1 Gekko japonicus
CTGTGTACTAGTAGGCTGTCTTTCAGAAAACCTACCCCATGCTCACAGAATCCAAATTGCTCCTGTTGGAACCACTGACACACCCAGTGATCCACCTCTACTATCTTTTGTTCCTGTTGCGTTCCTCTTCCTCTGACAGGAAGGACTGAAGAGAATACCACCTGTGCCCCTTTTTCTTCAGCTTTCTCCTGAGAACTTCATAGACAGCCTTAATGCTTGTGATGGAGTTCACAGCCATGTCGTTCCTTCCCACATGGACTATCACAAATGGATAATAATCTGTAGGTCCTATCAGTTTTTTCATACGTCTGCAATATCTTTAACCTTTGCCTCTGGCAAACAACACATCTTTCGGGCTGGGGGTGGTGGTCAGGCCTAGACACATGACATTCCATATCTCTCAGCAGAAAGTTACAGATGACAAACACATTCCTCTTCTTTCCAGTGTCCTTTCTTCATATCCCCATGACCTTCTCAATCTTGCTTTCTCAACCTTGTGGTTCCCCATCTGCCAGTGTTTCTATCTCTGTTGCCAATGCAAGGGCCTGGAATCAATTCCTGAGTTACAGTGGCAGTGTGGCGCTGAGCGCCATCTTGCTTGATGCCTTCGGGTTTGTGCTGTAGTGCTCAGAGGAGGCTCCTTAGGGAAGTCAACCGCTCCTACAACGTGCACATGTAAAGGATGGGCACGGGCACATATCCTTTCTTGCCTTCCTCATTACTCCAGCCACCCAAGACCTCCAGCCTGCTGGAGTTGGAGGTTGCCTGGCTCACATGGCCAAAAACCCGTGCAGGGTGGGAGTAGGGAGGAGGGGCTGCAATGAACACAAGAAACCAGGAATTTCTGCTGACACAGGAGAAAAGTGAGGGCAATTTTACCTGGTACCCCTCCTCACTCCAGCCCTTGGGCCACATGAGTTTTTAACCCTACAAGTCTTGTAATATTTTGCATCAGGATTTTGGTGGTCTCAGTGGGGTCCTGTGGTAATGGAGAGGGTGGGAAAGAATGGTGTCTTTACATACATCTTATGTATTGGGACTGAATCATCCCTGATTGAATCACCCTAGAGACTGGCTGAGCTTGAGCACAAGAACAATAGCCAACCGGGACTCTGGAATAAACCAATCAAGTAGTAATGTTTTGTAAATAGCCTATCACGGGGAGTGTGTGTGGGGTGTGTGTGGTGTTTTGCATGTATATAAGTAGGGCTCCAGCCCTGCTAGAGTTGTCTTAGAGTTAAGCTGAAATCACTAAGAAACTATGAGCTGATCTTTATACACATCTCAAACCCAGTATATTTCAATACATATTCCATAAGATCCAAGCCATTTTTCTAGTTGTATCTCTCATGTTCCATAAGATCCAAGCCATTGTTTTCTAGTTGTATCTCTAGTTGGAAAAAAAATCCTCATATGGAAATGCTAAAAGATAGGAAGAAAATAAAAGCTGAGGCACTCTGATCTTCACCAAAT
>NW_015182789.1:0-1749 GCF_001447785.1 Gekko japonicus
TTCTTATTTGCTGATCTCAATGCCCTTTGAGGGGCATATCGGGAGAGGTGGTCCCGAAGGTATGTAGGTCCCCTGACCATTAAGGGCTTTAAAGGTAAGCACCAAAACCTTGAATCTGATCCGGTGCCTTTGATGTTGTGCCTTTGGTGTGTCATCGCCTTCGATGCAAAAATGGGGAGTAATGTCACTGCCTTGGCATGACATTCTAGGAACCCCAACAAAAAACACTCAATGGTTTTACCATAGAAATTTGGGGAGATCCTAGTGTGTCATGTCCTAGGGAGGACAGGGAACTCAGGGGGTGCAATGCCCTAGAGTCCACCTTCCAAAGCATCTATTTTCTCCAGGGGAACTGTAGTGTGGAGATGAGCTGTAATTCCAGGGGATCCCCAGGTCCCACATGGAAGGTAGCATCCCTATGACAAAAGAACATAAGAGACGCCAATGTTGGATCAGGCCAAAGGCCCATCCAGCCCAACACATCGGATAGCTTCATGTGCTGGATGTCCAACGCGTGAGGCCTTTCTCCAGTCTACGAGAGTAATCACAGAAGTCTCCTTAGGCTAAAGAAAAGTCCCAAACTTTGCTTGGAAGAGGGGTAGGATAAAGTCCATACAATTTTTGAGCCTAGGCTCCTGTTCCCTAGACAACTGCAAAGAAAACTCCTCTGTCTGACAAAGGGGATTTTGACTCTTGGGAACTTATACCCTGAAACTCTAGTTGGTCCTTGAAGTGCTACTGGACTCAAATCTAACTGTCCTCTGATTCCTTCACTGACTACATTGCAGCTGTCGCATGGTTTTCCACCGATCTCCTCTCAAACAGATTAGACTTGAACATAAGAACATAAGAGAAGCCAATGTTGGATCAGGCCGATGGCCCATCCAGTCCAACACTCTGTATCACACAGTGGTCAGAAGTACCAGGTGCCATCAGGTCCACCAGTGGGGCCAGGACATTAGAAGCCCTCCCACTGTTGACCCCCCCCAAGCACCAAGAAGACAGAGCATCACTTGCCCCAGAGTCCCTATCTATACCTCGTGGCTAATAGCCACTGATGGACCTCTGCTCCTCTCATCGCAGAAAAGAGGAGCCATCCACAAATCCTTAATAGCGGAAAAGGTATTGCATCCCAGTAAGCGATGCGCCACAGTTTCTATCTGTCCAGAAGCACATCCACAAAGTCTGTCAGAGTATACATGATCCTTTGCATCCAACCTTGCATTACTCGAGAAGGGATACAGTTTAATCTTGCAAGCATAAATAGTGGGGGGAACAGTGGCCACAAAGGTCTGACGGCAGGCAAACGGTGCTGATGTGGACCTTGGGAAATGGGCAGCTTCTCGTTCGGATGATGGGTTTAAATGATAATAATGGGTTGAAATTAAGGGCAGGAAGGTACCCGGTTGGATCTTAGGGAAAAAAATTTGACAGTCAGAGTTGTGCAAGAGTGGAATCAGCTGCCTGGGGAGGTGGTGAGCTCCCCCTCGCTGGCGGTCTTCAAGCAACGGCTGGACAAACCCTTGTCAGGGATGCTCTAGGCTGATCCTGCACTGAGCAGGGGGTTGGACGAGGTGGCCTGTATGGTCCCTCCCGACTCTGTGCTTCTAGGATTCCATGTGTTTGGACTGTGCTATTCCCCAAAAGAGTATAGTCTGGCAGTTTGGGGAAGGGGAGTACCAAGTGCAAGGAGAGAATGATCGGAACCAGAGGTCATTTTGGGGGGAGATTGCGGGGGATCGCAGTTCC
>NW_015182790.1:0-1688 GCF_001447785.1 Gekko japonicus
GTTGCACACGCACGCAAGCGGTGCCCATACCGAGCCGGCCCAATCTGAGTTTGCAGAGTGTACACATTTTGTCTCACAGTTTTTGTGAGAAAGAACTCTAGAGGCTCAGACCTTGAGATAGGGTTGCCAAACTCCAGGTGGTGGGGCCTGGAGCTCTACCAGAACGCCAAATTACAGAACCTGCAGATGATGGAGAGAAGCGCCCCTGGAGAAAATGACCACTTCAGGGTAGGGTTACCAACCCCCAGGTGGGACCTGGAGATCTCCTGGAGAGCCAGTTTGATATAGTGGTTAGGAGCATTGACTCTAATCAGAGAACCGGGCTTGATTTCCCACTTCTCCGTGTGCAGCTGCTGGATGACCTTGGGCAAGCCATCGTTCTGTCAGGGCTGTTCTCTCAAGGACAGTTCTCGAAAGAGCTCTCTCAGCCCCCCCTCCCTCACAGGGTGTCTGTTGTGGGGAGGGGAAGGGGAAGGGAAGGGAGTTTGTAAGCCATTCTGAGACACTGAGTGAAAGATAGGGTACAAATCCAAACTCTTCTCTTCTTCTTCTTCTCCGGGAATTATAACTCATCTCCAAGCTGCAGAGATCAGTTCCCAGGGAGAAAATGGCTCGCTATTACAAGTGATCTCCAGATGACACGATCAGTTCCATTTGCGAAAATAGCTCCTTTGGAGGGGGCTGGACTAGATGACCCCTGAGTCCCTTCCAGCTCTATGTTTCTGTGTTTCTAACTCTGCCAGAGATTGAGGTGATGCAAAGTTAAAGGGACGGCTCCGTGGCCCCCACGCCTGATCGGAAATGTCTGGGCTTTATAGAACAGGAGGAGGAGGAGATTGGATTTATACCTCACCTTTCACTACCCAAGGGAGTCTCAGAGCGGCTTACAAACTCCTTTCCCTCCCCCTCCCCACAACAGACACCCTGTGAGGTGGGTGGGGCTGAGAGAACTCTGCCACAAACTGCTCTTTCAGGAACAGCTGTGCCAGAGCTTGTGACTGACCCAAGATCACATCAGCAGGTGCAAGTGGAGGAGTGGGGAATCAAACCCGGTTCTTCCAGATTAGAGTCCGCACAGTTAACCACTACACCAAACTGACTGAGAGAGCTCTTGACAGAAACCGCTGTTTTTTAAGGACAGCTCTGACAGAACTATGGCTTGCCCAAGGTCATCCAGCAGCTGCAAGTTGAGGAGTGGGGAATCAAACCTGGGAGCAGAGGGAACAGCAAAAACTCTCACCCAGAAAAAGGAGAAAAATAGCCTCCCACTCCCTTAATTCTGGTGCCTCTCCCTTCCCCCTACTCTGGAGAGACTCCACTACAAAGGAGGCTAAACGTCTGCTGCTGCATGTTAAACCCTCAGCCCTGGCTACCCAATTCCTTGGCCCATGAAGCTTTTAATACCCCAGTCTGATTGGGTTAAATGTAAAAAAAATATCAGCTTGCCTTGGAAGCACAGATGCTGTTCTCTGTATCCCCAGTTCTCCACGTTTCCCAGTTAAGGGGAAAATGCTGTTCAAGCAAATTACAAAGATGACCCGACTCCAGTGGAAACAAGAGAAAGAAATTTTACTTACAAAAAAACTGAAGCACATCTTACACTATATATTCAGGTAGTTTCATTTAACTGATGGTGAATAGATCAACTACAAAAAGGTGAACTTGCTACAGCTCCGAGCCCAGGTAAG
>NW_015182791.1:0-1549 GCF_001447785.1 Gekko japonicus
ACAATGAGGGTAGCAAAGCATATATGTTTTTCCAACAAAAGTTGTTTGTTCTTCAACCCTAACATCACATGACAATGTACATTTAGAAAGCATTAGAGAATGAAAACTTACAGTGATGTATGTTTAGTTTTTACATACTTGCAGTTTTGTGGAGAAGCTGAACATTATCAAAGAATTCAGGAAAACATTTGTGTCTTACTTAAGCATCATACATTCAAGAGACTTTTTTCTAAACATGCAGTTAAAATGTAACACAGTGGAACAGTAGATATCTAGATACAGGAGAGTAAGCATGAAAATACAACTGGAATTTCACACTTTTTGCAAAAAGCTACTCTGCATAAAGTAAAATGCATGACATATAAACATTAGAATCTTTCGTAAGAATTCAAAGCAAAATTTCTTTTAGCGTGGAACATTAACTATTAAGTACAGGAAAAGGCACTAGGGCAAAAAGTATACACCATTACAATAGATTAATGGAACCATACCCAGGTTTGTTATTTGTCAACACACTTATGGATTGCTGAAAATTTTTACTCCTGTTCAAAGGTGTTATCAGTCTCTCACCTATACAGATGCTGCATAATAGTATATATTCTTAAGCAATGACTTCTTTAATCCAAGACAAAACCTGCATGTTTATTTCCAACAAGACGTCCTCTGTAGTTCGTCCTTTTACAGCCATGCTATGGCTTGCATTTTCAATCCAATGGATTTTCTGAGGCGCTTTCATTTTGATTACAACTTTTTCCAACAATTTCTATTTAAAACAATGAAGGGACAAAATAAGTTATCTTCTTGATTCATGAAGAACTCAGTTCCAATATAGATGAAGCAATCAATAGCTCTGGAAACAGGACAGATTCTCCCCTAAATGATGACATTAAATATACTTCAGCCTACTTCAAAAGCAAGCAGCATGCAATAAAATACAGTTTGGGGAACAAAACAAAAACCCTTAAACACAAAGCAAGGTTAAGAACAGAGCTATGCAACACTGTCAAAATGGCATATTGGGGGAGAAAACAAGAAAGTATTCTGAAAAACTGCTTTTTCTCCTGGAAAATATACTAACGGCCAATGCTCCCTCTACGCTGTAGTGTTGTGAGCAAACATTCTACTTTGTGAGCTACTGGCATTAAAGTTGCGAGTGAACGATTTGGCTACTGCATAAATTAGTTTGCTCTGGAGCCACCCTTCCTGAGCTAAGACAAAAATGCATGAGCTAGAGGCTAAAAAACTGTGAGCTAGCTCACAATAACTCAGCTTAGAGGGAACACTGCTAACTACGTTACTAATGAATGTTCATATGAGCTATGGTGGTGAAGAAGTAAAGGTATATGTTCTCCAAGTAAAAATTCTAAAGGTACAGTATTCCTTGCCATTAGTGTGAATGGGTGAATTCCAAAGGAGGAATTCACTTTTACATTATTCCCAAGGGCAAATCTGTACTGAGAGATAAAAAAGAATGCAAAAGTAATAAAAAGTTTTTCACTTATACTAACTGAAAGTGATAGCTCAATAATGCAAATATCTTGCCTTAAAA
>NW_015182792.1:0-1539 GCF_001447785.1 Gekko japonicus
TACAAAAATAAAACAAGTAAAAATGAAAATAACCTACACTGGCACCTGAGAACGAATACCCTAAGTAACCACACACACTCACACAAACACGAAGAGTGCACGCTTATAAAAGGTAGGAGGGAGGAAGTTGGGAAGTTTTTTAGGGAAGGGACATATGACCTGATGTAATAGTGACTTTCTTGGGCTGGGCAGACACCTCTGGGGTATGCCAGGATATTCCAGAGTTGAAAAGTCTTTTGTTATTGAGAATGAAATGAAGTCTTATTGTCATTAAGAACCCTGAGCTGGGAGAGATGGAACTTATTATTTTTTAAAGGAAATTGGAAAGATCTTCCTCCTCTATAAATGTTAATTTGCAAGGAATATCCCCAATATTACTTCAAATTGCCATGGGTTTAATAAAAAACTGAAGGGGGTGTGTGTACTCCCACATTTTGTAAGGCTTACGGTTTTCTCGAGATAATTGAGCTATATGGTTTATGTGAACTATGGGCAGAATTACATCCATTGCATTCCTCCTATTCCCCAGTTTGTGATACTTTTTCAAGACTTGATGGGATTCTTGTATCTAAGGGGGCTTTACACTGGATTCATAAAATTTTGATTGGATTGATAAAAATCACAGATCATGCCCCTGGCACAGCATTTATTGATTTGAGATAGACTAGTCCAAAACATACTTGGCCATTTAACCCCATTTTATTGATGGAGGACAATAGCAAACAGAATCTTAAAATAACAATGGACAGGTACTTTCAAGAGAATTCAGATGCTTCTATATCACCCACTCTTCATGGGAAGCAATGAATGTGGTGGTGAGGGGGTCTTGTATTTAGAATTTATCAATACTAAAAAACAAACAAATAATGAAACAAATGATACAGAAGATGAAATTTGTAGGTTAACAGAAAGATATAAAAGATCAGCATCCCCTTTAGATTACTGAAAAATAGATAAGTTAAATTTATTAGATATTAATAAAACAACACTGAAATTATGGTTTGCTAAACAAAGTTATGGATTTGAGGGGAAGTGTTCTAAACTGTTAGCAAACAAATCAAGATAGTCCTGCAAAGGAAGTTTATCTTGGCTATTAAAAATTCAAAGGGGAAAATAGTTAATAAATGGTTAATAAACCAGAAGATTTTGGATTCCTATGTAGAGTTTTATAATAATCTCTATATAGAAAATCAGATTCAATCAGTGATTAATATTGTCTCTCAGCAGGTATTCCCCTGCTGGACCCTAGGTTTAGGGATTCTTTAAATATTTATTTCTTTTTATTTATATTCCACCCTCCCTGTGAGCAGGCTCAGGGTGGATCACAAGTAAGTTCTTGAGCCATTTGGCTCATCACAGTGAATAGAAATGTTATTAAAATAATTAAAAACAGTTAAAACAACAAAAATTTGACAAAACACACTGTTTGCATGCACAGTCTCCAAAATCTAGAGCAGCTGGGTCTCTGAGGTCTTTTTCTTCTTCTTCTTTTTGACCCCCGGAAGGGGACTTTTTTAATTTTTGCATTTTCTACACACT
>NW_015182793.1:0-1552 GCF_001447785.1 Gekko japonicus
TCCTCCTCCTCTCCCTCTTTCTTCTTCTCGCTGACGTTTTTCCTGGCACCCACCAAGTCTTTTTAGAAAGCAGATGGGGCCAGATGGGGATTTTGCCCCATAGCACTTCTAATTGGACACTGGAGATCAGATTGGCTGGGTCACTATTCAACTGGTGCAGATGTCATTTATGCACAGCGGCAAAACCATTTGTTACATGTATCATTTCTGGTTGTAAGCAGAACTGTGTAAGAAGACAGTAGTCTCAAGCGTGATTTGTACAGCGTGACAGATTGTTCTGGTTACCTGTTTGCACAACTGTATTTGCTGCGTTTCCATTTTTGTGTGGTTGTTGACCACCTGGAGGTTGGCAACCCAAACAAGGACCTTCACTGCATTAATGTGTGTATTCAATTTTTTTTTAATTCTATGTTCCTTTTGAAAGAATCCCGTTAAACAGAGTTGCTGCCTGATATACTGAAGAGTCACTGTTAGAGTTCTGTATGACTTCACTTCCTGTCGTTTTGTGGTTTGGTCCTGCCCCCCGTGGTAGCCATTTTGTAGCTGGCTCCACCTTCAGTGGCAGCCATTTTGTGCCCCCACCCGGTCAGAATTCGAAAAGTGTCCATGGGCTCAAAGAGGTTGGGGACTCCTGCACTAAGCCACACCCCTGCCCCCCACAATGTATACAGACATATGAAAAAGGAGTATACCAAATCAGATCATAGGCAAACAGCAAAACTCTTGGGTTGTCTCAGGTCAGGAAAATGGCTTCTGAGGTGTCTGTGCGTGTGAGAGAGAGGCTCAAGCCCATAGTTGCCCTAGTCTCTGCATGGACACTGATCTCTGACCTGCATCCTGATCCAAATGGGTCCTGCGTGTGCCTTTAAATCTTAACTATGGAGGCCCACCAGATCATGAACATTGCTGGGCGGGCATTTTCCCATCTACACCAAGCGTGGCAATTGGTGCCTCTCCTGTCACACCTTGACCTAGCCACAGTCACCCATGCAACCATCACTTCCAGATTAGACTACTGTAACTCACTGTACATGGACCACAGTGGCTCAGTAGTTAGGATCCTTAGCTGTAGACCGGAAGGTCGGTAGCTTGGCAGTTTGAGACCCAAGTGCCGCGTGATGGAGTGAGCTCCACATCTCTGGCCCCAGCTCTTGCCAACCTAGCAGTTCGAAAGCAAGAAACTGCAAGTAGATAAAAAGGTACCGCTTCGGTGGGAAGGTAACAGCATTCCGTGCGCCTCCGCGTTTAGTCATGCCGGCCACATGACCGCAAAAACGTCTTTGGACAGTGCTGGCTCTTCGGCTTGGAAACGGAGATGAGCACCGCAACCCTAGAGTCGGGTTCAACTGGCTTTCGAGCAAGGGAAACCTTTACCTTTTTAAACTCATTGTACGCTGGCCTTCCCTTGAGACGGGCCCGGAAACTCCAGCTGTTCCAGAATGCCAAAGTGCAAGTCCTGACGGGAATGCCACGGACAGCACATATATAACCTGTGCTGCGCCTGCTACACCGGCTATCAGTCGAATACTGAGTCAGATTCAAGGTGTTGTTG
>NW_015182794.1:0-1592 GCF_001447785.1 Gekko japonicus
TCTTCTTCTTCTCTTCTTTTGCATACCAAGCTCGGCCACTGAGTCACGGCCCCTCCCCACCTAGTCCTATCAATCACAACAGCATTCAGATTTTTTAAAAACTGTATTCCAGGTTCCGGCAAAAGGGTTCCAAACTGAATCATAGTATCTCATGGATGTACCAACCGTGCAACCCAAATAAAGCACGCAAACAGAGATGAGGGGAAAAGTGCAAATGTGCCTTTTGCACAGTGCATTTAAAATACTTTATGCAAGTCTGATACAAGAACCCCAAGCGGCGGTCTAGTCTGAATAGCCTCTGTATTGCAGATTTGGGGGTCAAAGTCCAAGAGAAGAGAGCCACTTTGGCTGAGGTCGTGGCGAAAGAGAGAGCTGAACCACGCACTTCCCTCACTGACAAACCTCCCTTCCCAACGAAACAATAGTTCCGTATCCTGCAACATAATTTAGGCAGGGAACTTCTGTACCAAAAATGATACTTTGATGTATCAGTTTCTCGTCGCATACCCTTGGCTGTTTAAAAATGGCTAAAATTGTTCAAAACACGAACAGTTGGAGAGCGGGGGGGGGGGAATCCACCCCCAAATATTGCAACTCGCAATACATAAAATTTGCGGCTGTGTTGCTCAGCAAACTCAAGCTGTCTTGATGCAGAATTGGGGGAGGGTTTCTTCCCTGCACAGCATAACTCCTGCCAGGTGTAGTGGTTAAGTGTGCGGACTCTAATCTGGGCGAACCGGGTTTGATTCCCCACTCCTCCCCTCACAGCTGCTGGATGACCTTGGGCAAGCCGTAGCTCTATCAGAGCTGTCCTTGAAAGAGCAGTTTTTGTCAGAGCTCTCTCAGCTCCACCTACCTCACAGGGTGTCTGTTGTGGGGAGGGGAAGGAGACTGCAAGCCGCTCTGAGGGTGGGGTATAAATCCAATCTCCTCCTCCTCCTCCTCCTCCTCCTCTTCTGTCACAGCATCTCTTTGTGTGTGGGTTTTTCCTCCTAAGAAGGATCAAGGAATATTCAATCCTTTCTTCCACCCCACGGAAGTTCACTACATTTCTGCTCTAGAAGGCAGCAGAGTCACTGGAGCTCACATTTTCCGTCCCCCCCCCTCCCCGTGGCACCAAAACAAAATGTCAGCCGCTTTTTCAAGCCCTATCCCAAGATGTCTCCCTTCCTAGTTCGAAAGAAGGCGAGAGAGGTGAACGTTAGAGAAAGGTCAGGGGAGAGACCAAGAGAGGAAGAAGGGCTGAAAACATACAGTCCATTGCAATCATTGCGACAGTTTGATCGGTTAAAAATGTTAACTCCGTTTTACTTGGGAAGCGTATTCTTTTCCGTGCGAGTATTTGCAAGAACTGCAGGTACCAGCTAAGAAGAGGCACCCCACGTCCCCTCTCTCAGACGGAACCTCGCTCCTGGAGGAACATGCACAGAGGTCACGGGGGGAGGGGAAAGGGGGCCATTGACCTAAGAGGCCGGCTCCAGCTGGAGTCCAGCGGCACCTTTAAGACCAACCAAGTTTTATTCAAGGTATAAGCTTGTGTGTGCATGCACACTTCTGTTTTAATATCTGAGGAAGTGTGCACACACACGAAA
>NW_015182795.1:0-1530 GCF_001447785.1 Gekko japonicus
CAGTCCCTTTAAACTTTAAGGGACTGCAGAAGACCACCTGAAACAACTGAAAAACAGGGAGCACCTCCCCACCATGCAGCTGGTTTTTGGACTGTCTTGTGCATTCCCTTTAAACTTTAAAGGGGCTGCACAAGACAGCCTGAAAGAGCTCAGCTTTTTTTATTTTTTTGGCTTTCTGAAAACCCTGTTTTAAACTGACTTCAGTCCCTTTCAATAGAGTTTTCAGGGCCATGAACCACAAACTGGTTTGGTTCCTAAATAAACCTCCTGGTCCGATTTGGTTCATGGTTTAGTTTGTGGTTTGTCCATGAACCAAACTGAACTGCATTTTCCCAGTTCATGACCATCCCTAATGTGCATGTTAAGTGCCATCAAGTCATTTCTGACTGATGGAGATCCTGTGAATGAATGTCCTTCCAAACGTTCCATTGTTAACAGCTATTCTCAGGTTTTGCAAACTGATGGCTGTGGCTTCCTTGATTGTATCAATCCATTTCATGTTGGGTCTTCCTCTTTTCCTGCCGTCTTCAACTTTTCCTAGACTTAGGCTGCAGTCACATGGAGCATTAGCCACGCTACAGAGATGGAAGATAGGTGGATTTTCCAGGCGCAATCACACCGCAACATTTGGGAAGCGTAGAGCTCCCGTGGCGAACGCGAGGCTTCCCGCCAAAGATGCGGAAAAGTCCGGAAACTGCAGGTCAAGGGCTGGCATCTGATCACGTTTCCGGTGGTGGCATCTGGTGCCCGGCCATGTCCATTCGCAAACAGGTTTTTTTTCTTCCCAAGTCTCCACAAGATGTGCACAAGCACTCAACGGCGCATGCGCACAAAGAGGGAAGCGAAAGTGCCGTTTCGGTTTAAAAAAAATAAATGACCCCGTTTGTCACGGCAGCGGTGCCTAGCCATTGCTGGTGTGATCATGCCGTGCCGCTTTTTTGCTGCGCTGCAGGGTCGTCGTGTGATCGCCACCCTCGTTTACCCGCCGGCGTGGAGGGAAGGACCCGTGGTGTGCCGCCGGCACGTCTTAGCGTGTAATCATGGATCAAACTGCGCCGGGGCTATTAGCCACATCTCTCCCCCATGATATCCGGCCCGTGTGACCGGGGCCTTATTGTCTTTTCCACTGAGTCTTGTCTTCTCATAATGTGACCAAATATTATAGCCTCAGCTTGGTCATTTTAGCTTCTAGGGAGAGTTCAGGCTTGATTTGATCTAGAACCCACTTATTTGTCTTTTTGACAGTCCACAGTATCTGTAAAATTCTCCTCCACCACCACATTTCAAAGGAATCAACTGTCTTCCTTTAAGCTTTCTTCATTGTCCAACTTTCATGCCCATACATAGTAATGGGGAATACGATGGCAAGAATTCACTTGATATTGATTTCCAGCAAAGCATCCTTGCACTTCAAAATTGGGTCTAGTCTTGGATGGCAGCAGGCCTAACACGTCTCTCAGATCTATTAAAATGGGAAAATATGAGATAAACTTGGCTTGGGAGAAATAATTGGTACGTCTATTCCCTGGT
>NW_015182796.1:0-1594 GCF_001447785.1 Gekko japonicus
AGATACAGGCTTATTTGCTGTTTCTGAGAATTACACCATACATAGACAGCCAGCGTTAGCTTATGGAACTCACTACCACATGATGTAGCGACAACCACTACCTTAGATACTTTTTAAAAAAACCTACACCTAGACAAATTCATGGAGGATAAGTCCATCCATGGATCTTAGCTGTGATCACTAAATGAAACCTCCATGTTCAGGGGAAGTATACCTCTGTATATGATACAGAATGGGGATAAACAAGGAGGGAAGTCTCTTTCCTCTGTGCCTGGCTTCTCGATTTCATAGGTAGCTGGTCCTCATAAGAAACAGAATGCTAGGCTAAATTAATCTTCTGTCCAAGACAGAAAGGCTCTTAGGGCAGGATTTGCATTCGCATCAACACAATTATAAGGATGCCAGATTATCTTCCTGGCAAGTTCCTCTGCCTAGAGGAACAGGCAGAAACAGGACAAGTGAAGCTTTTTCCAGTCCTGGAGACACAATAATGGGTGGAATAAATGACTGGATTTCTGCCTCTGTCCCAGCTGTAAGTGACACATAAGCTAAACTGAGCATTAGTTCTAAAGGACCAAGAAAGCATGCACACCTAGAGTCCAGGGAATGTCCTTTCTCTCATCTTCTTATCTTACTGGTCTCCTGACTCCAAGGTCTTGAACAAATCAAAATCCAACCCTCTCACAGGCAATCACCGCAGCTAAATATTTAGCAACTGCTAAGGTGGTTTTCCACTCCTCATCTATAAAGAAAAAACTGGACAATTGTTTTTTGATACGGTAAATTCACATAACCTATTAAGAGGAAGGACAAATACCTTTCTCTCAGATCAGACCAAATTTCACACTCCAATAGAATATTTTCTAAATACTCAAACCGACCAGATCCATATTTACAAACTCTGCCCGGATATGCTGTGCCTGTGAATTGGCCTCCCAGTATCACCGAGGGAAAAGAATTTAACCGAGCGGGCATGTCCTTCTTTCTGTTTCTTTTCAGATGTGTTAAACAGTTTTGTCCGCAGTTTCCACTTCTCCATTTTTCACTCTGTACATTCACTCTGTACTGTATCTACACGCGGTATGTTTTTATACACAGCTTACCGATACCATGCACATCTGTTGTATGATGCAAATTTATTGCCGCGCAAAGAACCTTGACCGGTTTGACGGGGCACAAGACAATGGCACAAGACAATGGCACGAAAACAAAGGATTGTGGGCAATGCTCCCTCTAAGCTGTGGAGTCTTGTGAGCAAAAATTCTACTTTGTGAGCTACTGGCATTAAAGTTGGGAGTGAGCGATTTGGCTACTGCATAAGTTAGTTTGCTCTGGAGCCATCCTTCCCAAGCTAAGACAGAAATGTGTGAGCCAGAGGCTAAAAAACTGTGAGCTAGCTCACACTAACTCAGCTTAGAGGGAACACTGATTGTGGGTTTGATTTGCACAATGGAGAAGCGGCCCTGAAACGGAACAGTTTGGGGGCCTGAACAGCAGGGGTGAGAAATCCAAACTCGCCCCCTGCCCACTACACAACACCACATCATTGCATCTGCAGCCCTTCGCATCGCAGCTAGAGCATTGTAGACATCTG
>NW_015182797.1:0-1674 GCF_001447785.1 Gekko japonicus
TGTTGTGGAAGCTCACTGGGTGACCTTGGAGCATTTAATGCATTTTCACCCTAATTTTCCTCCCTGGGTTGTTGTGAGGGTGCAATGCAGGAAAGGAGAATGATGCAAGCTGTTCTGGAACCCATTGCAGAGGAAACTGGGGTAGAAATGAAGTAAATAATAAATATGATGAAGTTGGAGACAGATGAAAAGTTGGCCAGTAGATAGGTGAGAAAGAGAGAAGGAAATGGGGAGAGGTGATGATAAGAAAGAAGCCAGAAAAGGGGAGATGCTATAGGGGCTTTCAGGGAAGAGAAAGAAGAAACAGTGAGGGA
This sequence comes from Gekko japonicus, assembly GCF_001447785.1. NCBI lineage: Eukaryota > Metazoa > Chordata > Lepidosauria > Squamata > Gekkonidae > Gekko > Gekko japonicus. The sequence goes on from NW_015182797.1 coordinate 315, forward strand.
GGGGAGAATGAGAAGCCCCCCCTGCTACTCCTTGCAGTTCCCCCACTAGTCATATGTATATTATACATATTTTTGGCCCCGATCAGACGCGGAAGTTGCCGTGGGAGTGGCACAAATGCCAGGCAGATTATAAGGGCGCGATCACACAGCAACATCTGGCCAGCGTAGCGCACCCATCGCAGGCAGCCGAAGATGCGGAGTAAAAAGGTACCTCGTAAAGTCCACTAGCAAATGGCTTGCGATGGGCCGCTGAGGGACTCTCTTTGTGTGATCGGAGAGCCAGTTTGGTGTAGTGGTTAAGTGCGCGGACTCTAATCTGGGAGAACCGGGTTTGATTCCCCACTCCTCCACTTGCACCTGCTGATGTGACCTTGGGTCAGTCACAAGCTCTGGCACAGCTGTCCTTGAAAAAAGAGCAGTCTGTGCCAGAGCTCTCTCAGACCCACCCACCTCACAGGGTGTCTGTTGTGGGGAGGGGAAGGGAGAGGAGTTTGTAAGCCGCTCTGAGACTCCGAGTGAAGGGCGGGGTATACATCCAATCTCTTCTTCTTCTTCTTCTTCTTCTGATCATTCCAGCGCGCTCCTCTTGCGTTGCTGGAGCTCACCAGGAACGTGCGCAGAGGAAGGAAACTGCCGTCGCCGAGGAAGGAAACTGTCATCGTGTCTGATCACGTTTGCAGTGGGACACACTGTGCCGGTGCAAAAAGCCATGCCTCCCCCCCCCCCCGCGTTTCCCAGCATGGTTGACCGGGACCATTGCCATTGATTGTTAAATGCTGAAAGCCTTCCAACCTTTACCATACTGACAGAACATGAATGATCCTGGTTAAAATGGAATGACGCTGTGGATGCGAAAATAAGCCCATTGGGCTTAAGGAAGACAGAGGATGTAACTTAAAGAAGTCAAATGCTACTCACAGAAAAGTTGCTCCAAAATGATTGGGATGCCCTTCGAACAGATGCTAGACGAAAATGTTCCCCACTTCATCTAGGAATTAAATATTCCACTAAACCTGACCTGCCTCTCTACTTAAACATGTTGGCCATTCCAAAATTGAGGCGGTCATATATGATTGCACGCTGCAATGCATTTCCAACAGCCCAGATGAAGGGCTGTTTTCTCAAGACCCCTCTGGACCAGCGCTACTGTGACTGTCCTTTGTTAGAACTTGACTCGCCGTGTCATGTTTTCTTCTATTGTCCAAAACAATGCAGCAGCAAGAGAAAGATTCTTAAGAAAATGGCTGTCGAAATATTCATCTTTTCCTGATGCATCAGGATCAAGACTACTTCTGAGCAGCCTCTGCCAAAATTACATCATGGATGTGACCAATTTCTGTTTTACTGTTCTTTTACATTC